>NC_091207.1:24647011-24682011 GCF_040958095.1 Procambarus clarkii
TGTGGTCCTGCAGGGCACCAGTTGAAGCCCTTTACAGCACCAGTTGAAGCCCTTCAGAGCACCAGTTGAAGCCCTTCAGAGCACCAGTTGAAGCCCTTCACAGCCCCAGTTGAAGCCCTTCACAGCACCAGTTGAAGCCCTTCAGAGCACCGGTTGAAGCCCTTCAGAGCACCGGTTGAAGCCCTCAAGACAGATAATGTGGCTCTCAAGAATATAGATATAGAAGTCAAATAATCATATAGATGATGAGCCGTAAATATGAAGATGGAGGTGAGCGAAGCGAAGTAAAGATGTCACAGAAGTTGATGTGTTGATGTGAAGATGTTATAGTGATTGATGTCTTGTTCCGTGACGATGTTATGGTGATTGATATCTTGTTCCCTTGAGGTCAGAACAGCCTTATATATATATAAACTTTACCCTTCAGGCTTTAGACGACGTCTGAGCTGGTAAACCCATCAGAGTGTACCTGACGTGAGTGTGAACGCCAGTAAACTCACCAGGGTGTACCCCAACGTGAGTACCATGGTAAATGCATACTGGTGCACTCAGGTAAACCTAAGAGAGTTTTCCCTGAAAAAAAACCACAAGGTTTTTTCTTTGGTGAAGATGTTATAGTGATTGTTTACAATACAATCAACAGGTAAACACATGAGATTGTGACCTGGTAAACCCATCAAAGTGTACACAACGAGTGTACCTCTGTAAACCTTTGAGGGTGTACCGTCGACAATAACGATAGTGGACTGTCAGTGTCCTCAGCACCCCAGGACACTCACTGTCAGTGTCCCCAGCACCCCAGGACACTCACTGTCAGTGTCCCCAGCACCCCAGGACACTCACTGTCAGTGTCCCCAGCACCCCAGAACACTGTCAGTGTCCCCAGCACCCCAGGACACTCACTGTCAGTGTCCTCAGCACCCAGGACACTCACTGTCAGTGTCCCCAGCACCCCAGAACACTGTCAGTGTCCCCAGCACCCCAGGACACTCACTGTCAGTGTCCCCAGCACCCAGGACACTCACTGTCAGTGTCCCCAGCACCCCAGGACACTCACTGTCAGTGTCCCCAGCACCCAGGACACTCACTGTCAGTGTCCCCAGCACCCAGGACACTCACTGTCAGTGTCCCCAGCACCCCAGGACACTCACTGTCAGTGTCCCCAGCACCCAGGACACTCACTGTCAGTGTCCCCAGCACCCAGGACACTCACTGTCAGTGTCCCCAGCACCCCAGGACACTCACTGTCAGTGTCCCCAGCACCCCAGGACACTCACTGTCAGTGTCCCCAGCACCCCAGGACACTCACTATCAGTGTCCCCAGCACCCAGGACACTCACTGTCAGTGTCCCCAGCACCCCAGGACACTCACTGTCAGTGTCCCCAGCACCCCAGGACACTCACTGTCAGTGTCCCCAGCACCCAGGACACTCACTATCAGTGTCCCCAGCACCCAGGACACTCACTGTCAGTGTCCCCAGCACCCCAGGACATTCACTGTCAGTGTCCCCAGCACCCCAGGACACTCACTGTCAGTGTCCCCAGCACCCCAGGACACTCACTGTCAGTGTCCCCAGCACCCAGGACACTCACTGTCAGTGTCCCCAGCACCCAGGACACTCACTGTCATTGTCCCCAGCACCCCAGGACACTCACTGTCATTGTCCCCAGCACCCAGGACACTCACTATCAGTGTCCCCAGCACCCAGGACACTCACTGTCAGTGTCCCCAGCACCCAGGACACTCACTATCAGTGTCCCCAGCACCTCAGAACACTCACTATCAGTGTCCCCAGCACCCAGGACACTCACTATCAGTGTCCCCAGCACCCCAGGACATTTCTCCAAACTGTAGCATAATTATCAGGGCTTTTAAGACCTTGTTTGAGGCACCTGAGACTACCCAATCACAAAGTGCAGGCATTAACGACCCAATTGGCCAATTAGACACATCCATGAAGGTGAAGTGTGGTGGTGCTGGTTTACCGTGATGGTGAAGAGTAGTGGGGCAGGTTTACCGTGATGGTGAAGTGTGGTGGTGCTGGTTTACCGTGATGGTGAAGAGTAGTGGGGCAGGTTTACCGTGATGGTGAAGAGTAGTGGGGCAGGTTTACCGTGATGGTGAAGTGCTTGTGTAAGGTATGGTGAATATCCAGTTATTCACCACCTCCCGTTATAACTGAATATCCCTGAACGTCCTTACCAAACAATAATGTATTAATATCCCTCTATAAATATCCCTCCCCCATTAAAGTGGAAAACTGAAAGAACTATTTAAATATTGATTATTTCGAAAACAGAAACTTTAATAAAATTCTGAATTTGTTTTGGTAAAAAAAAATAGTTATTTGCAACTGACGGGGGAAAAAATCCAACCTGTAATCACCCTTGTATTTTGCTCACATTAAACTTTCCTGATGATAACGCACAACAGGGTGTTAAACAGCACCACTGTACCTAAGATCACAGAGCGTTAAACAGCACCACTTTACCTAAGATCACAGGGTGTTAAACAGCACCACTGTACCTAAGATCACAGAGCGTTAAACAGCACCACTGTTCCTAAGATCACAGGGTGTTAAACAGTACCACTGTACCTAAGATCACAGGGTGTTAAACAGCACCACTGTACCTAAGATCACAGGGTGTTAAACAGCACCACTGTACCTAAGATCACAGAGCGTTAAACAGCACCACTTTACCTAAGATCACAAGGTGTTAAACAGCACCACTGTACCTAAGATCACAGAGCGTTAAACAGCACCTCTGTACCTAAGATCACAGAGTTTTAAACTGTACCACTGTACCTAAAATCACACAGTGTTAACCAGCACCACTGTACCTAAGATCACAGAGTGTTAACCAGCACCACTGTACCTAAGATCACAGGGTGTTAAACAGCACCACTGTACCTAAGATCACAGAGTGTTAAACAGCACCACTGTACCTAAGATCACAGAGTGTTAAACAGCACCACTGTACCTAAGATCACAAGGTGTTAAACAGCACCACTTTACCTAGGATCACACGGTGTTAAACAGCACCACTGTACTTGGGATCACCGTGAGCCACAATCTCCCCACCTCCAGCGAGCCCTCCCAACACCATCAACAGACAACACCATCCCAACACTTCCGCCCCAAGGCGAGGTTAACCCCAGTCCAATCTCCGGCCTTGTCAACTATGAGAACTGGACGAGGTCACGCCGGGTGTGTGTCAGGGGTCACGGCAGTGCTTACAGAGGTCATAACAATAATATATGTGCCTTAAACTTTAACGAGTTCTGGCGGTAGCTTGAGTCTAAGTCAGATTTGTCCTAGTGCTAGAATGGCTCTAAGTCACCTCTAACTTAGTGGTAGATTAGATCTAATATCTAACGATCCTAGAGGTAGACTCTAGGCTCTAAGTTTTAAAGTTCCTATACCGGCAAATTCACTCAAAGTGTTAACTATCCTACCTAACCACCTTAGAGATTGGCTCTAAGCGTTAACTATCAAATGAGGACATCTTAATGAATATATTGCTTTATAGGATTTAAGTGTTAATTTCCTAGCGGCAGTTGCCATGAATATCAGAACTTTTCCAACTAAAAATATATACCCAGAGTGAATTATGACACATGAAAATGTTTGGTAATTTACTAAATAATCTAATTTTCATGCTGGCTCTTTGTACGTATTCGATGTATTCGATAACGTATTCGATGTATTCGATAACGTATTCTATTTGTTATTCTATTTCCTGAATAGAAACTGGAAATAAGGCACAACAATTTCGCATCAATGAAATCTAACTTTTGAATTAATGATCACTTAGTTTTCGTAACATAATGTGATTGTGTGTGTGTCTGTGTCTGTGTGCACTCACCTAGTTGTGCTTGCGGTGGGGGGGCTGAGCTTTGGCTCTTTGGTCCCGCCTCTTGTCTGTGTGGGTGTGAGCACAACTTTCCTTACAAGTCCTCAGCTCTAACGAATTGTTTTTCTGAGTCTGTCGACATACGTTAATTGTCCAACTCCTTCATTAGCAAGATTCATATTTTCAACGTCCTAAATTTTCAAATAAACTTTACATCTAGTAAGATTTTATTTTGCGTAATAATAAAAGTAATAATAAAAAAATTGCATTTCTCATCAACGCAATAAAAATTATATTTGATTAAAATCTGGCAGAAATAATGGCTTTCATATCAAGGACTCTCATTGTCATTGTTTTCTCACTGTCACTATTATCTACTCTGCGCGCACACGCAAACACACACGCAAACACACACGCAAACACACACGCAAACACACACGCAAACACACACACATATACAATTTATGGGATCTCGCGGCTGAGTAGACAGCGCTCGGAGGTCGTAGTCCTAAGGTTCCGGGTTCGATCCCCGGCAGAGGCAGAAACAAATAGGCAGAATTTCTTTCACCCTGGTGCTCCTGTTCACCAAGCAGTAAATAAGTGCCTGGGAGTTATACAGCTGCTACGGGCTGCTTCCTGGATGTACTCACCTAATTGTGCTTGCGGGGGTTGAGCTCTGGCTCTTTGGTCCCGCCTCTCAACCGTCAATCAACAGTGTGTGTGTGTGTGTGTATGTGTGTGTGTGTGTGTGTGTGTGTGTGTGTGTGTGTGTTTGTGTGTGTGTGTCTGTGTGTGTGTGTGTGTGTGTGTGTGTGTGTGTGTGTGTGTGTGTGTGTTTGTGTGTGTGTGTGTGTGTGTGTGTGTGTGTGTGTGTGTGTGTGTGTGTGTGTGTGTGTGTGAAAAATTGATTGACAGTTGGAAGGCGGGCCGAAAGTGCACAGCTCAACGCCCGTAAGCACGGCTAGGTGAATACCCAAAGCCTTTGACACAGTACCACATAAGAGATTAGAACACAAGCTGAAGATGCAAGCGGGAGTGAAAGGGAAGGTTCTCCATTGGATAAGGGAGTACATAAGCAACAAAAGACAGTGAGTCACTGTGAGAGGTGAGGTCTCGGAGTGGCGAGGGGGTCACCAGTGGAGTCCCACAGGAATCAGTCCTTGGACCTATACTGTTTCTGGTATATTTTAATGTTCTCCCAGACGGAATAGACTCGTTCCTCTCAATGTTTGCTGATGATGCAAAAATTATGAGGAGAATTAAGACAAAAGAAGATATACAAGGCTAAAAGATGACCTAGACAAACTAAAGGAATGGTCCAACAAATGGCTACTAAAGTTTAACCCAAGTAACTGTAAGGTGATGAAACTAGGCTGAGGAAGTAGGCCATACACTGGATACCGAATGGGAGATGAAGTCCTTTACGAAACGGACAGAGAGAAATATCTAGGAGTAGATATCACGCCAAACCTGTCTCCTGAAGCCCACATCAAAATCATAACATCGGCGGCGTATGCACCAGCCCCCACCCACCCCACCTACTCCTTATCTTTCCTCTCCCCTACTCTCAAACAATCTCCTCTTGCCGCTCTTCAACTCCTCCTCCCCCTCTTCTACCCCTCCCCCCCCCCCATTTAACCGGGGTAAAAGAAGGTGTAATAAAGAAAACTCTACGGTTTTATCAACCCCTGATTCATCCATCTCAAGACAACCACAGGAAAAGGCCGATAGTTATTAGGATGCCGATATTTCTCGAAGCATGGTACTAGGGCCGACCCCAACTGGCCTGTGACACGATATCATGTGAGAAGTGAATTAGGTTCAGATAATCTCATGCGTTCTATTACGGACGGACAGATATATATATATATATTTTTGTACTTTTCAATGATATATACATTCCACCTAACAATTCAAAAATAACAACTAGACTATTTTTAGCATTAAAATGTGGATCTAAATTACAATGGATTTTATAATATATATTGAATATTTGCCGTAATTAAGGGCAATAAATTTGCTTAAATAGGCAATATTTATGAACCAACTTATACAAATAATGTTGATAAATTATCTCTATTTACTAAAAAATTAAATAATAATAAATTAAAAGTAAGGTTCGTGCCAGTTTTCAGCCTGAATTAATTAATGCAATATTGAATCGGTATCTTCAGTTAGTCAATACAAATTAAAGATCAACTTCTGAATGTTGTTAAGATATTAAACACAGAGCACGGATGTTGTCAACATATTAAACACAGAGCACGGATGTTGTCAAGATATTAAACACAGAGCACGGATGTTGTCAAGATATTAAACACAGAGCACGGATGTTGTCAACATATTAAACACAGAGCACGGATGTTGTCAACATATTAAACACTGAGCACGGATGAGACAATGTAATTACAAGCCCTGTCAATCTCTCACATCTTAATAACTGACATACAACCAGGCGAAGCCCAACACCACTGAAGTCTGATAAAGACCTTTTGTGCTCTCTGTAATCCTTTTTGCGCTACCGCTCACAGGCTGAGTATGGAGTTGCACAGTAAACTAAAATATCAAAATATGCAACATAGATTTATATTTTTTTCTTTCAATATTTTGGCCTCATATATTACAGTTAACCAATATATTAGTTAATCTCAAAATTGATTCATATGTATATAGTTTGTTGAAACGGGGAGCCGGTCGGCCGAGCGGACAGCACGCTGGACTTGTGATCCTGTGGTCCTGGGTTCGATCCCAGGCGCCGGCGAGAAACAATGGGCAAAGTTTCTTTCACCCTATGCCCCTGTTACCTAGCAGTAAAATAGGTACCTGGGTGTTAGTCAGCTGTCACAGGCTGCTTCCTGGGGGTGGAGGCCTGGTCGAGGACCGGGCCGCGGGGACACTAAAAGCCCCGAAATCATCTCAAGATAACCTCAAGATAACGGTATATTAAGTAAAATTATGAGAATAGGATTCAGATGATTGTGGAAATGATTGTAATCGGGGTACCTTTTATGGCGACTGGTCGAAAATAGATATATGTTGTTGAGTAAATACGTTAAGTGAAAAGAAAAACCCAAATGTGTTATTAGAGTCCAGCAACTCTATATTTAGTCAGAAACTAGTCTCATATAAGTAAAAAAAAATTATACTAGCTAATTATAAATGTTTACAGAGAGAAATATTAATCAAATAATCTAAAATTATAATACGTTCTGTATGATGAGCCGAACAACAGCGAAAACCGTTCGGTCATAACAGATGAACAGACCACATCCGGAAGAAGACACACCAGATCCGTTGGTTGATCATATTATTTAACAGTGAGAAACCGGCCAGTTCACACGTAACTTGTTACACAATTTGATATCATCATTAGGAAGACGGCTTCACTGTAGAGAAAGCAACGCAGGATTAAGTTGTTTTTCTGTGATGTAATTACCATTAACTTTGTAGTTGTATTGAAGAAAGAAGTACTTTAATAACAATAGTGTTAAAGTTGTTTTCAAGTGGTCCGATTCCATGAGTATTAGAAGTCACAAGTGTTGTATCCAAATCAATGTATTTCCAATTGTAGAAATTATCTAAACACTAAGAAAGCATAGAAGATTACAACAGGCCGGTTGTTGCAGCTGAGAATGAAGGGAGAACTATTATTGGGTGTAGAGAATACCAACCCGGGAGAGATAGCTTAAAATATACGAGCATGAAAATTTATTGTTGATTTCAGAGTGATTTCCATAAACGATGAAACGAGGGTGAGGCTCAGCTCCGCATTGGTGGAATCCAAGACGAAGCAGCCAGTCTGGGTGACAGATACATGCCACTGCTTATCTAATTTATTAAAAGCACATTCGCAAACTGTGCAATTCCTAAAGGCTCTGCTTGTGTGAAATGTAATTGGATAGAGTGTGTTCAAGTAAATTTAGTTACAGCTAGATATATTCGTAGACTGTTTATTATGTGAGTAGTGAGGTTTATAATGTGAACTCGTACACAGTAACAGGTCTTTTGGTACCCTCTACTTGAAAATTTCAACTTACAAATCTGTGTTATTTACAACTCGATACTTAGCAGTGATTTAATAAGATGTTATAAACAAAGCCTTCTTTTTATCATTGTTGATTTAAATTCAAGCTTCGTGCTCAAACACTCTTCAATATGTCACACTTAAGCACATACACATGCATAAACATGTACACACATTTATACACATTCAGACAAGCATGGAGCCCGTACTTTGTCAAGCACAAGACGAAGCTGGAAAAAGTTCAAAGATATGCCACTAGGCTAGTCCCAGAACTAAGAGGCATGAATTACAAGGACAGGCTACGTGAAATGCACCACACAACACTGGATGGCAGACGTAAGGGGAGACATGATCAGTTCCTGCAAAATTCTCAGAGGAATTGACAGGGTAGATTAGGATAAATTGTTTAACACGGGTGGTACGCGAACAAGAGGACACAGGTAGAGACTGAGTACCCAAATGAGCTCACAAGAACGTTAGAAAGAACTTTTTCAGTGTCAGAGTAGTTAATAGATGAAATGCATTAGGTAGTGACGTGGTGGAGGCTGACTCCATACACAGTTTCAAATGTAGATATGATAGAACCCAGTAGGCTCAGGAATTTGTACACCAGTCGATTGACAGTTGAAAGGCGAGACCAAAGAGCCAGAGCTCAACCCCCACAAGCACAACTAGGTGAGTACACACACACACACACACACACACACACACACACACACACACACACACAAACACACACACACACAAAGTCTTTCACACGTTTAACTCAGTTCTTAATATGTTTCGTTTCTGTCAACAGTAGTAAGAGTGGTGCTGATGACTCTGTCACCCACACTCACCTTGGCAGAAAAGCGAGTGAAATAACTAGGCACTGCAAGGCCTCCGTTGACGTACAATGCTGCTCTCGGCACTAATTTGTCTCATGTCCACACATATATATATATATATATATATATATATATATATATATATATATATATATATATATATATATATATATATATGTATATATATGTATATGTATATGACTGAAAACTCACACCCCAGAAGTGACTCGAATATTATTAAGCTATTTCAACCACTTCCCCGCCGGCACTCGGATGGTAATCTTGGGCATAGCATTTTATCATAGCATAGCGGGGAAGTGGTTCAAATAGCTTCGGCTATCACTTCCTTTTGTCAGGTCGTGATGGTCAAGCGGATTAAGGCGTCCTGTAGTTACCAATTGCGTTGCTCCTGGGAGTATGGGTTCGAGTCACTTCTGGCGTGTGAGTTTTCACTCGCATATAGTCCTGGGGACCATTCAGGCTTGTTCGCATATATATATATATATATATATATATATATATATATATATATATATATATATATATATATATATATATATATATATATATATATATATATATATATATATAATATATTGCCTATTAAACACAATGTCGTACCTAACACCCAGAATGGCCTAACAAGCCGTAATTTCGATAAATATATAATTTTCCCAAAAAATTTCCTGTGAAATAATAAAGTTTTTTTATTGTATTATACAAGATTACAATTTTATGTTATTTGAGTCAAAGCTAAAATAGTAATTTGTTGAAATGTAATCTAAAACTAACCTAAAGTATTCAAACCAATCCTAACCTAACATAACCAAATATAACTAAATCTGTAATTCATGTTCACGATATATTTAGCAGTATATAGCACTGGGAAGGGATCAGGATAAAGGATTTGGGACGGGACGGGGGAAAGGAATGGTGCCCAACCACTTGTGGACGGTCGGGGAATGAACGCTGACCTGCTGAAACATTTGATCATATGCAAGAAAATTTAAAGCTCTCCTGAAAGAAACATGAAGTCTAACGGAATGCAGCTAAACCCGTACCAAGTGACAAGAATAACTCTCACTGAAACAAACTTCAAAAATTTACACTTCCTTTAATAAAAAAAAGGAAAAATATGAAAGAAGTTTACAGGGACTGGGAGGAAATCCAATTAAGGAGTTAACAGGCAATTTTTGTTAAACTGCAAAATGATATCACACGTATTTACAGTGGCATGATAATTGCTTGTTCGGAAAGAAACCGGTATTCACCCATATAATATCGGACCACTGTTTTGTTGAATACACTTATTATGCACCCCATACCCATCCTGTGGGTGGTGGTGAAAAGGGTTACAGAGGCACATAATGGGTTCAGGGAATGAACCCCAAAATTCATTTAGCTAATGGAATGAAATGGAATTATCAGGAGAAAGCGCCAGGCCATTGCGACTTGATAGCACTTGGAAAGGGGGATCAGGATAAGGATTTGGGGTGGGATGGGGAAGGAAAGGGGATGGTGCCCAATCCCTTGGACGGTCGGGAATTGAACGCCAACCTGCATGAAGCGAAACCGTCGCTCTACCGTCTATCCTAAGTGATTCATTTTGCTAAGCAAGTTAAAGTCTTGATAAGCTAGTTTACCTACCTACAAGCTACAAGTTTATTTACCTATAAGGTAGTTTACCTACCTACTACCTACAGTTATCAAATTGGGGATATTTGGTTAAAATTTTAGGTAGTTGATCACTTACATCGTGATGGCTGAAGGCTGTGCCACTGTAGGTATTTGAAGATACAATCGGGTATCAGTAAGAAATTATTGTTGTATTGTTATGGTAGATTTATCTAGCTTTGCAGGATGAGATATAGGTGGTAAGGGACTGTCATAGGAAGGTCTAGCTAGGCACTATTACCGACTCCAAAGGAACGAACTCGGTTCGCTAAACTCTCCAAACGCACATACTACCGACAGAACAATAATGACCTTGAATAACAATAATGATTGAACCGGTAATGCGTGTGTGTGTGTGTGTCTGTGAAGGCCAGGGATGATAGTTCGAGCCCAAAGTATGGCCTCAATATTTTCTCATAGATACCTGACTTCTTGAGGTTATCTTGAGATGATTTCGGGGCTTTTTAGTGTCCCCGCGGCCCGGTCCTCGACCAGGCCTCCACCCCCAGAAAGCAGCCCGTGACAGCTGACTAACACCCAGGTACTTATTTTACTGCTAGGTAACAGGGGCATAGGGTGAAAGAAACTCTGCCCATTGTTTCTCGCCGGCGCCTGGGATCGAACCCAGGACCACAGGATCACAAGTCCAGTGTGCTGTCCGCTCGGCCGACCGGCTCCCATTATAAACTTTCAGACTTTCTTGAAATTTAATTATGAAACAAGTTTCAGCTTTCTCCCAACAGCCTTGTTCCAATTTTACAGTTACCAACGAAACCTTTGTCATCTTTCCTCTCTCAAGCCTCGGGTAGCATTTGCCCTTTGTTCCTCTATTCCCTACTCTTTCTTTTGTGTTGGAAAACAATTTAAATCTCCCTGTAACCAGGAGGCCTGGTCGACGACCGGGCCGCGGGGACGCTAAGCCCCGGAAGCACCTCAAGGTAACCTCAAGGTAACCCTGTGTAAAGGCACCAGGTAATCTGCCACTCTCAAACATCCTGCCCGCTATACACCATTGCACACTTTATAATATACTTTATACTTTATTCTGCACAACTGAACATCTCACAATTTATGCACACATTCCATACTATACGGCCCATTACTTAAGCTATGCAAGATACTACACAACATTGGCAAAATTCCCACATCCCTTATAGCAATCAGCTCTATAGCTCTATTCTATTATATTTTCCAGCTCTATTTGAAGTAACTTAACACGTCAAACTTATCAATAGCATGCTGTCTCGCACGGTAGAATTAGTTTTCAATCCAACTTCTCGTTGAAATATATTTTTCTATAATTTCATCAGTTTTTATCATTTTCATTATTTCATTCCGAAGTTTTCTGGTTCCATTCATTTAATAATAAAATCATAAAGGGGTTAAACGCCTTGTGTAAATCAGGACACCGTTATTCAACTCCTTGTGATGCTTGGGACACGTTTACGCAATGCCTTGTGTAGCTCAGGATATCTGCATTCGCCGCCTTGTGTAGTTCAGGATATATGTACTCAACCAAACAACCAATGTACTCAACCAAGTCCCAGAGTACGTATGTACAACCAAACTGGCTCAGAGCCCGGCCCCCCCTCCCTTATAAAACCAAACAAATTCAACAAACTATTCAACAAATTATACAACAAATCAGTCCTAGAGCACGTGCCCCTGTGCAACCAAACAAATCCCAGAGCACATTACCAAATACGACCAAACACTCCCAGCGCACGTCCCCTAAGCACTGCAGTGTTAGTCATCACATTACCAGAGAATATCTACACTGATCTTCCCAAGTGGATACGGTCCTCCTCCCAGACACTGTTCTTTATTAGCAGCCAAGATACTCCCAAGAATATTAACTAGGCGAGTTGGATAGACTCGCTGTTTGATTAACTGAGGTTGCTACTCAGAAAATATATATATATATATATATATATATATATATATATATATATATATATATGTCGTACCTAATAGCCAGAACGCACTTCTCAGCCTACTATTCAAGGCCCGATTTGCCTAATAAGCCAAGTTTTCATGAATTAATGTTTTTTCGTCTACCTAACCTACCTAACCTAACCTAACCTAGCTTTTTTTGGCTACCTAACCTAACCTTACCTATAAATATAGGTTAGGTTAGGTTAGGTAGGGTTGGTTAGGTTCGGTCATATATCTACGTTAATTTTAACTCGAATAAAAAAAAATTGACCTCATACATAGAGAAAAGGGTTGCTTTATCACTTCATAAGAAAAAAATTATAGTAAATATATTAATTCAGGAAAACTTGGCTTATTAGGCAAATCGGGCCTTGAATAATAGGCTGAGAAGTGAGTTCTGGCTACTAGGTACGACATATATATATATATATATATATATATATATATATATATATATATATATATATATATATATATATATATATATATATATATATATATATATATATATATATATATTATTAAATATGACCGAAAAAGTAAGATTAATAATTCTAACACGAATTTTCTCAATCTTTCGTACATTACGCTTCACTGTTGGAGGTAAATCAAAAATCACTTCTCCAAAATTCATTTTTATTTCTAGTCTGACGCGACACGGGCGCGTTTCGTAAAACTTATTACATTTTCAAAGACTTCACAAATACACAACTGATTAGAACGTATCTCTGATTTTATATCTACATTTGAGTGAGGTGGTAAGGATGATGTGGCATTAACACAAGATAGAACAGGAGGGGATATTAATAGGGTATTAAAAGTATCAACACAAGACAGAACAGAAACAATGGGTATTGAATAGAAGTGTTTGTAGAAAGCCTATTGGTCCATATTTCTTGATGCTTCTATATTGGAGCGGAGTCTTGAGGTGGGTAGAATATAGTTGTGCAATAATTGGCTGTTGATTGCTGGTGTTGACTTCTTGATGTGTAGTGCCTCGCAAACGTCAAGCCGCCTGCTATCGCTGTATCTATCGATGATTTCTGTGTTGTTTACTAGGATTTCTCTGGCGATGGTTTGGTTATGGGAAGAGATTATATGTTCCTTGATGGAGCCCTGTTGCTTATGCATCGTTAAACGCCTAGAAAGAGATGTTGTTGTCTTGCCTATATACTGGGTTTTTTGGAGCTTACAGTCCCCAAGTGGGCATTTGAAGGCATAGACGACATTAGTCTCTTTTAAAGCGTTCTGTAAGGCAGGTCCTAGTCAATAACGGCTTCTCCAATGGTTTCATCGAAGACATCATAAGAAGGAAAGTGAAAAGCCATGCAACCTCTGAAGAGACAACTAACACAACACCTATACCCCCTATTAGACTATTTTACAGGAACTTCTTTTCCACAGCTCATAAAACGGAGGAAAGGGTCCTGAAAGATATTGTTAATAGAAACGTAATCCCTACAGACAAAAATCAGAGGATACAACTGACGATTTACTATAAAACCAGAAAAACGGCCAGCCTACTCATGAGAAACTCTCCAGACACAAAACAGAACGCTTTAAAAGAGACTAATGTCGTCTATGCCTTCAAATGCCCACTTGGGGACTGTAAGCTCCAAAAAACCCAGTATATAGGCAAGACAACAACATCTCTTTCTAGGCGTTTAACGATGCATAAGCAACAGGGCTCCATCAAGGAACATATAATCTCTTCCCATAACCAAACCATCGCCAGAGAAATCCTAGTAAACAACACAGAAATCATCGATAGATACAGCGATAGCAGGCGGCTTGACGTTTGCGAGGCACTACACATCAAGAAGTCAACACCAGCAATCAACAGCCAATTATTGCACAACTATATTCTACCCACCTCAAGACTCCGCTCCAATATAGAAGCATCAAGAAATATGGACCAATAGGCTTTCTACAAACACTTCTATTCAATACCCATTGTTTCTGTTCTGTCTTGTGTTGATACTTTTAATACCCTATTAATATCCCCTCCTGTTCTATCTTGTGTTAATGCCACATCATCCTTACCACCTCACTCAAATGTAGATATAAAATCAGAGATACGTTCTAATCAGTTGTGTATTTGTGAAGTCTTTGAAAATGTAATAAGTTTTACGAAACGCGCCCGTGTCGCGTCAGACTAGAAATAAAAATGAATTTTGGAGAAGTGATTTTTGATTTACCTCCAACAGTGAAGCGTAATGTACGAAAGATTGAGAAAATTCGTGTTAGAATTATTAATCTTACTTTTTCGGTCATATTTAATAATATATGTCTACAGGAAAGACTGCTACCAAAATATACTAATATATATATATATATATATATATATATATATATATATATATATATATATATATATATATACAACAAAAATTTGTTAAAAATAATTGATAAAAAGTAAAAAAAAAAACTAGTAAAAATTAATACATATATATTTTCAAACAGTAAATCTACTAAAATCCAATTCAAATATATTAAAAGTACAAATTTTAGAAATTTTTCCCAAATATAAAATGAAAAAGGAAAATGACCCATCAGTATACTCGGAGAAGAGTTAAATTGGTGAGTAAACAGTTGACTCGAGGATTCGGAGTTGTTCATCTCGGGTTTCATTTTGGGAAGGGAATGAGTTCCATGACGTTGATATTAGGCCCGTGATAGTTGGAAATCAGTAGAGTGAAATGGCTAATAGCAGAGGAAACACCCTGAATTGGGGGAGACAATGATGCACGGTAATAGATACCTATATGCAGGCTGATACGGTGTTTAAGGTATCGGCACGTATCACCCCCATGTATCACCCCCATGTATCACCCCCATGTATCACCCCCATGTATCACTCCCCATGTATCACCCCCCCCATGTATCGCCCCCCATGTATCGCCCCCATGTATCACCCCCATGAATCCCCCCCATGTATCACCCCCATGTATCACCCCCATGTAGCACTCCCCCATGAATCCCCCCCATGTATCACCCCCATGTATCACCCTGACTTGGGGGGGGGACAATGATGCACGGTAATAGATACCTATATGCAGGCTGATACGGTGTTTAAGGTATCGGCACGTATCACCCCCATGTATCACCCCCATGTATCACCCCCATGTATCACTCCCCATGTATCACCCCCATGTATCACCCCCATGTATCACCCCCATGTAGCACTCCCCCATGAATCCCCCCCATGTATCACCCCCATGTATCACCCCTATGTATCACCCCTAAGTATCACTCCCATGTATTGCTCCCATGTATCACTCCCCATTTATCGAATGTCACATTTCGAACACTTTACAGGTAAACGACACTGCATCAGAGGGCAGAGGATAAAGAACTTTTTGTTTTAAATATTTTTCATTACTATAATTAATTAGGTTGTATGTGTGAGTTTTCACCTAGTTGTGCTTGCGGGGTTGAGCTCTGGCTCTTTGGTCCCGCCTTTCAACTGTCAATCAACTGATGTACAGATTCCTGAGCCTACTGGGCTCTATCATATCTACATTTGAAACTGTGTATGGAGTCAGCCTCCACCACATCACTGCCTAATGTAGTCCATCTATTAACTACTCTAACACTGAAAAAATTCTTTCTAACGTCCCTGTGGCTCATTTGGGTATTCAGTCTCCACCTGTGTCCCCTTGTTCGCGTGCCACCCGTGTTAAAAAGTTTATCTTTATCTACTATGTCAATTCCTCTGAGAATTTTGTTGGTAGTGATCATGTCTTCCCAAGCTCTTCTGTCTTTCCACGTGAGGTACATTTCACACAGCCTTTCCACGTAACTCATGCCTCTTAATTCTGGGACTACCCTATACTGGCTTACCTTTGAACTTGTGTGTGTTCTTGATTGTTTCTAACATATTCTTATGGCTTATGGCGGGGGGAGGGGAGGAGTGGGTATGGGGAACTCTGGAGGGGTAGGGGTGGGGACCTTAAGGGGTGTGTGTGGGGGGGGGGGGAGCGAGGGGTGGAGGGGCCAAGGCCTTAAGATGCGACAAGTTCTCCCTGGAGAGCTTTACATTTCCTAACCTTACTTTTGTACCTTTTGTACCGTTTACTAAGTCGATATACGTAAAGTGAAGCTTTGAGTACTTTTAAAAAAGCGCTTAATATTTAAAAATAAAAAAAGTACTAGGAATTTCAGACAAAAGCGATGCGTTCGTATAAATGCGCTTGGAACATTAACAAAAAAAAAGTTCTAGGTACTAAAACAGGCAGAAGGACCCTTAAAAAAAGTAGTGTTCTTTAAAATACATTGTCTTATTTAAAAAGCTATATGTACTTAAAATGAAATGAATACTTAAAAAGTTTAAAAAAATTAATACTTTTGTATTCATTTACAAAAAATACAAAAATTACAAATACAAAAATAATATACGAATACAAAAAATATCCAGAGTACTTTTAATTTAGTAAAGCTTGACTTCTTTGATTCAAGGATGGTGTATTGTAATTACTACAACGGTTATGTAAGTGGAGTAATCTTAAGTAGACTAATACTCAAGTGGAGTAATACGAAGTGGAGTGATATTTCTCGTAACGCTGTGCCACAAGTCAAAAAAGTCAACAGATTTATGTGAGAATTCAATGATAATAAGGCAGAAGGCTTCTAAGAGAACATTGGATGCCTCTGGTACATCACCCTTAAGGCAGATGGTGCCACTCAGTATCACTCAAGCGTCACAATAGCACCACAATAACACCACAATAGCACCACAATAAGACCACAATAGCACCGCACTAACACACACACCCAACAAAACACTACACACACACACTAGCGCCCAGTAGCACACCCAACACCATACAAAGCACCACA
The DNA here is from genome assembly GCF_040958095.1 of Procambarus clarkii. Lineage (NCBI taxonomy): Eukaryota > Metazoa > Arthropoda > Malacostraca > Decapoda > Cambaridae > Procambarus > Procambarus clarkii. The sequence goes on from NC_091207.1 coordinate 24,664,166, forward strand.
CCATCACCACATCCACACAACCGGTCGGTGCCAGTCGGCCGAGCGGACAGCACGCTGGACTTGTGATCCTGTGGTCCTGGGTTCGATCCCAGGCGCCGGCGAGAAACAATGGGCAGAGTTTCTTTCACCCTATGCCCCTGTTACCTAGCAGTAAAATAGGTACCTGGGTGTTAGTCAGCTGTCACGGGCTGCTTCCTGGGGGTGGAGGCCTGGTCGAGGACCGGGCCGCGGGGACACTAAAAAGCCCCGAAATCATCTCAAGATAACCAACTTGGTAACACAGATAAAGTCTACGGTTGTCACAACCCAGATTTAATTACTGATCTTACTCGACGTTTGATAAGAATAACCCCACAAAATACTGTAGAGAATAAGAACATAAGAACATAAGAACAAAGGTAACTGCAGAAGGCCTATTGACCCATACGAGGCAGCTCCTATTCTATAACCACCCAATCCCACTCGAATTCCAAACATGGAATTTCACACATAAAACTGCCTAAGAACTCTCAGCACGAACATAACAATAGTTAACAGTCCTCAGTATCTTCAACTAGGCAGCTGTGACCCCCTCCACCACTTTATATATAAACGGAGATTCAACAAAATAAGTTTTCGGAAATAGTTAGACTAGTTTCAGTCCCTGATGTACCAGGATGTCGACGGACATTGCCGGGGCTTTAAGGCTTTACTGTGTCTGGGAGAATAATTGGGACGTCTGAAGTCTAGACGGTCTGAAACGGAGACTTTGTAACGACCTGACTACGTGGCGCCCAGAGTGTGTGGCGACCAGACTGTTGACAAGTTTGTCTGTGTATCGGACTGGGTGACGAGCAGCCTGAGTGACGATGGAAATGTGTCATAACCTGACTGTGTCACGACCTGTGCCACGACCTGACTGTGTCACGACCTGTGCCACGACCTGACTGTGTCACGACCTGACTGTGCCACGACCTGACTGTGCCACGACCTGACTATGTCACGACCTGACTGTGTCACGACCTGACTGTGCCACGACCTGACTGTGTCACGACTACATATCCGGCGCCACAAACACTTTTAACCTCCGTGGCAAAAACTGTGACTGTTTTAACTAGTCGTACAGGTCTGTGGACTGAGCAATACGAGACCATCACTACGAACAACGCCTTTGCCTGCTCACAATACGGGTCACAGAACTACCTAACTCATATTAAACTGAGACTTTTAGATCTATGTTTTGCACTTAGAGGAAACTAAATGTTGAAGAGAGAAATTAGGCTAAACTTGAATTCATTCGAATTTAAAATTGAACAAAACCGCCTTTTAGACTTTTCAATAGAGCTTAATTGTCGACTTGAGAATGGTCCAGGACGGACCGAAACGTCGTCGTCCCTTCACCTTCTAGTGCGATAAAGAATTCAAACATGAGAGTTAAACTATAGCCCAAAGAGTGCGGCCAGTTAGCGGAGGATGTACGAAGCTAGACCTAAACTTCCGGTAGGCAATAATATGTAAATACTATTAGACTAACGTTCCACAAATAACATATTCTTTTTTTGGGAGGAAAATGGAAAATGTTACAGTTTTAATGCCTGTATCTCTAACACTCATACATTACAAGTGATATATAGGTGGAAGTAGGCCATGAAGTCCGGTGTTGTAGACATAAAAGAAAGTTTAACCTATTCGAATTTTCAAGATAATTACAAAATGAGCATAAACAAAAAATTGGAACATTGAAAACAAAATAATTTGACACAAATGCAATAGTCTTACATTGATTCTTCCACGACACTGACATCAATAATTGAGCGAAGCATCAAATGCGAAGCATCATTAAGCATTAGAGGGAATTATTTTGGCTATAACGAAGCCATTACAATATATCTGATAGATATAAAATGTTACTGCGTTATATTTAGCTATACACAAGTGTGTGTTTACACAGAGATATTTATCTAAAGGAGAGTTTTATCAGGACAATTCATGAGCTCTCACAGTAGGACCATTGATGAACTCTCACAGTAGAACCATTGATGAACTCTCACAGCAGGACCATTGATGAACCCTCACAGTAGGACCATTGATGAACTCTCACAGTAGGACCATTGATGAACTCTCACAGTAGGACCAATGATGAACTCTCACAGTAGGACCATTGATGAACTCTCACAGTAGGACCAATGATGAACTCTCACAGTAGGACCAATGATGAACTCTCACAGCAGGGCCATTGATGACCTCTCACAGCAGGACCAAAGATAACCAGACACTGGTTATCTCGTTCTAACCGTCACTGCGTTAGCTAAATCAACGCCCACACTAACAAGGGTAAATCGCAAAAACAAGCTCTTAGCCTTAAGGGGCAACTAAAGGAATTGAAATAAATTACCTAAGTCTTAAAACTCCTATTTTAAGAAGTCATGTGAAATAGGAGGAGGATCCAGAGCCACGACGAGGAGCAGTAGATCAATATTGGATCAGCGAGGCTCTTGAAGGGTGCCAGTTACATCTCAGCGGCAATTACGTAATGTATTCAGACAATTAAAGCGCAGGACAGCATCCACTGAGCGAGAGAATATGGCATCATGTGAATCTGTTTGTGTGGTGAGGGGGTGTGGAGAGAGAGGGTGTGTGTGTGTGTGTGTGTGTGTGTGTGTGTGTGTGGGTGTGTGTGTGGTGTGTGTGGGTGTGGATTTGTGTGTTCACTAAAATGCGGTTGCGGGAGATGAGCTTCAACTCTGTGACCATCGCCTCTCAACTGTCAATCACCTGGTGTGCAGGTTCCAAAACCCCCCTAATGGAGTCTGAATCACCCCCGTCTGAAACTGTGTACGGAGGCTGCCTCCACCACGTCACTTCCTAATGCATCCCATTCGTTAACTGCTCTGACACTCAAACAATTCCCCCCCCCCCGGGTGTAAACAGCCACACCGTAAGAGCGCACAGTCACGGCTCTTCCCTACTGTGAGCGCCTCACCGTAAGATCAGACGGAAGCCGCTTAACTTCTTACGTTCACGGTCGAGGAGTCTTGATCTCTTCCACGGCATTAGCTCTCAAAGCTCAAAGTTTTCAGTAGTTAGCGAGCTGGCAGACAGAGCTCACCCAGAGCCGGCAGACAGAACCCTTCTAGAGCTGGCAGACAGAGCTCACCCAGAGATGGCAGACAGAACCCTTCTGGAGCTGGCAGACAGAGCTCACCCAGAGCCGGCAGACAGAACCCTTCTAGAGCTGGCAGACAGAGCTCACCCAGAGATGGCAGACAGAACCCTTCTAGAGCTGGCAGACAGAACTTTTGTAGAGTTAGCAGACAGAATCCTTCCAAAGCTGGCTTGGAAATCTTGCAACCTTGATGGCGCAGTCAGCAGGCTGTCGGGCACTACATAAATTGAAGTCCAATATTGATGAATTGCCATAACTCATGACGATCTCTGGATCCTCATAGTGACTCACAAGTCATGTCTAGAAGCTCATAACATGACAAACCTCCCCCCCCCCCTCTACCCCTCACCCCTCTCACTCACGGTGCATGGTTGGTAAAAAAAAGAAAAGAAAATATGCAGCGAGAGGATATTAAGTATCGGAATTATGTTGAATACTGCAACAGCAACATCTCCTCTTGCACGGATTCTTACTGCTGGGGTGTGTGGAGTTTTGTGTTGGGTCTTCATATCGTACTTATTGGTTTATATATATATATTTTTTTGTTGAGTATATGCTTTTTAAGTTTAACTAGTCGCTAGGAGGGACTCCTAGCCAATGACACCCAGCCTCTGCCACCACCCATCTGGTCGCTAGGAGTCCTCATCGGCCACTCAAATGGTCGCCAGGAGTCTCCGACGTCTCCGATCTCCGAGACGTCGTGGCCCCTCTCTAATGGATCGGATTTAAGTAAATATTAAGTCTAGAAACTCTATAAGTTCGACCCGGGACTCTATAAGTAGCCTACTTGTGCATTTAACCCTTTGGCTGACTGTTATTCATTTGTGACATTGACTCTATAATGTTGTTTATGTGTAAACTGATATCTGGTTACGTATAACTGATATATTGTTATGTAAAGCTGATGTATTTGCGTGTAACTGATATCTGGTTACATATAATTGATATGTTTTTTGTATAATTGATGTCTGGTTACGTATAACTTATTTCTTGTTATTGTAAAGCTGATATGTTTTGTTATACCTGATAACGGGTTATGTAAAGCTGATATGTTTACGTGTAACTGATATCTGGTTAATAAAACTTATATATGTTTATGCATAGTTGATATGTGGATACGTATACCTGGTATATGTTCACATATAACTGTTATATGTTTATGAATAACTCATATATATTTACGAATAACTGATATATTAAGAAGCAATAGTTCCTTAATAATTAATAACCTATTATAGGGAGACGCACTGCTTTTCCTCTCAATGAGTTGTGTTATCCTGTCCTGTAGACCCGCTATCCTATTACAAATATCACTCATTCTTAAGTTGTCTTTCATAACAATTAGGTTCATATATCTGCAAAAGTAGGAGTGGCAATGGAATGGAATTATCAGGAGAAAGTGCCAATTCATTAAGACTATATAGCACATGAAAGGGATCAGGATAATTATTTGGGATGGGACGGGGGGGGGGGAGAATGATGCCCAACCACTTGTGGAATTGAACGCAGACCTGCATGAAGCGAAACCGTCGCTCTACCGTCCAGCCCAAAAAAACAAAGAGTTCATTGATTTTACATAATGGGTAATGAGTCTTTTCAGACCAATATAATAATATCACCCAACGCTTCAGAGTTTTAGAACAGAATCTAAACCTGAATGATTCATTGAATATTCCTCGTGAGTTGATTAACTTCTTTCGTACGTGTGTGTAAGTCCATGGAAAAAATATTTTATCAAGGCCATTTGAAAAATGCTAGAATAATCATATTTGTCTTCTAACTTCTTTGCAAGTAATTATTAGAAAAAGAGAGCAAAATTCTGATGGAAAAGCTCAAAGAATAACTACTGCCTTATCAATAATCACTATGTTAAAAACAAATTATTGGTAGATTTATATTCTGAATAATTATGCCTCAACGTATGTTGACCAGACCACACACTAGAAGGTGAAGGGACGACGACGTTTCGTCCCTTCGACCTTCAACCGACGTTTCACAATCGACTTGAGAATGGTCCAGGACGGACCGAAACGTAGTCGTCCCTTCGACCTTCGACCGACGTTTCACAATCGACTTTAGAAGGGTCCAGGACGGACCGAAACGTCGTCGTCCCTTCACCTTCTAGTGTATGGTCTGATGAACATACTTTAGCCACGTTATTGTGACTCATCGCCTGCCTCCAACGTATAGAAAATGGCTATTATTTCCCTCAAAATTTGCTTCTCATCTTTACATCAGCTTAGAGGAAAGACAGCTTGAAGAGACCTGAAAGCTGACGACTTATGCAACAATGTATCACAGCTCTAGATAAGGAGTGGGGCAGCCTTCGGGTACTTTCACGATGTCTTCACTAAGCTGTGTCTGAGGTCTGAGATCTGAGCAAAGTTTGAGGGGAACTACAGTCATTTCTTATTCTTTGCAGAAATAAGCAATCACAAAATAAGTCAGAACTCCGCGTCGTTCTTTGGTAGAACTGGTGCTCAAGTTCGACCTCTGGCTGGTGCTTAAGTTCGACCTCTGGCTGGTGCTCAAGTTCTACCTCTAAGTGGTGCTCAAGTTCTACCTCTAAGTGGTGCTCAAGTTCTACCTCTAAGTGGTGCTCATGTTAGACCTCTGGCTGGTGCTTAAGTTCTACCTCTGGCTGGTGCTCAAGTTCTAACTCTGATTAGTGCTCAAGTTCTACCTCTGGCTGGTGCTCAAGTTCTATCTCTGGCTGGTGCTCAAGTTCGACCTCTGGCTGGTGCTCAAGTTCGACCTCTGGCTGGTACTCAAGTTCTAACTCTGAGTGGTGCTCAAGTTCGACCTCTGGCTGGTGCTCAAGTTCGACCTCTGGCTGGTGCTCAAGTTCGACCTCTGGCTGGTACTCAAGTTCTAACTCTGAGTGGTGCTCAAGTTCGACCTCTCGCTGGTGCTCAAGTTCAAGTCACATGGCTTCCCGAAGGCTTTTGTTTAGGTGAAATGGGAGCCTTTCGCAGGAGTTATGACCATCGCTGACCGCCCTTATGACCTCCTTTGGCAGGGTTCCAACCCCGGGGTCAGGGTTCATACTAGCATTTACTCATCCATTCGCGAAACCTGTACATCTTTCCTCACTTGTGGCCGCATTCATATCACTCCTATCGCTTCCAGATGCGATATTGTCATCCTGGTTTAGCGGTTTCTACTTATAAATACCTTATCTCTCAACGTATCCTATCTATCCAGTTGAATGTTTGCATCAATTCCGGCAATACCACACACACTGTGAGCAGACCAAACGCCTGATATAGTGGTTTGTTTATCTCAATTGGGGGTTTATGAGTTCCTGATGGCTCTTGACTCTAGCGGCGTCTAAGAGCAACTCGCTAAAAATAGCGTCACCGACTCAGCGCGGGAAAAAAAACAGAATTTGAAACTATTTCAAATTTCTGTCGTGCTGCTCAACCGATTAGACAAACCGTTGTGTTCATTCAATAATTCTCTCTCTCCCTTATGCTGTTTTTTTTTCAGGAGCATTAACATGCTCTTCATTTTATTTGTTAACTGGTAGGATTTAATGTGTATCGAGCCCGCCAGAACTCTGCGTCGTCCTTGGCGCATGCGCGCGGGCTCACAGATTTCAGACCTCTTCGATTTCTCAGACGCCAGTGGCCCCGCGGCCGCCGGGCGAGGTGGAACCTTCCTGCATAAAGTTGTATTGATTACCTCAAACCCCCTCCAAAATGTTTTTTTTATCATTACGAGTATTTGGTGACTCTACAAAATCATTTTGAATTTAAAATAAAATATTATGATAATAGATATTGCAGATCCAAGATTATTTTGTCGAACAGTACATGGACAAAAGGTTACCGCTGACCATAGTAAGCTTACCACAGTAAACTTACCACACCACAGCTTGCCTCAGCAAGCTGTGGTGTGGTAAATGTGTTACCAGGTTTTTTCTCACGATCTTCTCCATCACCTTGCATGGTATACAAGTCAAGGACACTGGCCTGTAGTTCAGTGCCTCTTGTCTGTCACCCTTTTTGTATATTGGGAATACATTAGCAGTCTTCCATATTTCTGGTAGGTCTCCCTGTTTCCAGTGATCTACTATACACTATGGAAAGTGGCAAGCAAAGCGCTCCTGCACACTCTTTCAATACCCATGATGAGATTCCGTCCGGGCCAACAGCCTTTCTCACGTCCAGATCCAACAGATGTCTCTTGACCTCATCTCTTGTAATTTCGAAACCCTTCCAAGGCCTTCGGGTTTACTGCCACCTCTCCTAGCTCAAGGAATTCTCCTCGTTTTATTAAGAAGACCTCCTGGAATCTCTTGTTGAGTCCTTCACACACCTCTTTGTCATTCTCTGTGTACCTGTCCTCACCCGTTTTAAGTTTCATTACCTGTTCTTTCACTGTTGTTTTCCTCCTGATGTGGCTGTGGAGCAGTTTTTGTTCGGTCTTGGCTTTATGTTTTATATTATTTTCATACTGTCTCTCTGCTTCTCTTCTCACACTAACATACTCATTCCTGGCTCTCTGGTATCTCTCTCTCTCTCTCTCTCTCTCTCTCTCTCTCTCTCTCTCTCTCTTTCTGCTTTCTGTTGTTCTGTTATTTCGGAAGTTCCTCCACGCCCTTTTGTTCCTTTTGTTGTTGTGTGTGTGTGTGTGTGTGTGTGTGTGTGTGTGTGTGTGTGTGTGTGTGTGTGTGTGCGTGTGCGTGCGTGTGCGTGCGTGTGCGTGTGTGTGCGTGTGTCGAGCATTGTCAGCCAAACGACATCCCGGTGAATTTAACAAAACATTAATGTTCTCGTCAGCATAATCGACCTCCAGTACATATCGCCATCACTCTCCCAATGTAAGAAGTGACGTTAATTATATAAGACATCCCGGCATAAGACATGATCAAGGTAACTTCAGTTTTGGTGGGTTTACAAAGTTCAAAAGCCAGACCATTGTGGAATTTATAGAGAATGCCGTAGAACATTCTCGCAGTGGTCGCTACTTGTTCTTCTTGCGTGAAGCTAGGAAGGTGACTAGGAATAGCTAGGAATAGCTAGGAAGGTGACAACGTTTCGGTCCGTTTCGACCCCTTGTCAAGGTGAGCCAAGAGTCGAATGAGGGAAGGAAAGGCTTTGTAAGACATGAGTATAGGGGTGAGGTGATGTGAGGTGAGATAAAGTGAGGTATCATTGTAAACAATTCGACATGAATAACGACCCAAAGGCTTCACGAAACGAGAGAAATGAACTAAACAAAACAAGCAGAGAAGGGATAGCAAAGGTCAAAAATAAATCAAATCAAGAGAGAACTAAACAGCAACCAACCTAATTAGAGATTGAAAGGAAGAGAGGACAGAGAGACTGAAACCCAAAAATAAATCACCCTGAAGAGGAATAGGGCATTGAACTACTGAGAAAGCCAGATAGATGGTTCGAAACGTCATCATTTTCGTTTCACACGTGTTGTCTGACGTGTGTCAGTCGAGATTTTCTTACATGCTCCCTGCATTAAAATATACCTGAAGGATAAATTTGCCCAAACGTATTATTTTTGTCAAATAATATGACTTTTAGCGTCTGAAAATTTGTGGGACCATTTGTTAACAAACTCACTAATTAGTTAATCGATGATGTGAGTTTGTTTATAACCTAATTCATTAGTTCTGAAACATGATTATAGCTAAACTAGTTCATTAATGCTGTATCTTGCTGATAGGTAAACTAGTTCATTAATGCTGTATCTTGCTGATAGGTAAACTAGCTCATTAATGCTGTATCTTGCTGATAGGTAAACTAGTTCATTAATGCTGTATCTTGCTGATAGGTAAACTAGTTCATTAATGCTGTATCTTGCTGATAGGTAAACTAGTTCATTAATGCTGTATCTTGCTGATAGGTAAACTAGTTCATTAATGCTGTATCTTGCTGATAGGTAAACTAGTTCATTAATGCTGTATCTTGCTGATAGGTAAACTAGTTCATTAATGCTGTATCTTGCTGATAGGTAAACTAGTTCATTAATGCTGTATCTTGCTGATAGGTAAACTAGTTCATTAAAGCTGTATCTTGCTGATAGGTAAACTAGCTCATTAATGCTGTATCTTGCTGATAGGTAAACTAGCTCATTAATGCTGTATCTTGCTGATAGGTAAACTAGCTCATTAATGCTGTATCTTGCTGATAGGTAAACTAGCTCATTAATGCTGTATCTTGCTGATAGGTAAACTAGTTCATTAATGCTGTATCTTGCTGATAGGTAAACTAGTTCACGAATGCAGTAATTTTGTTTATTGTTGAAATATTCCATGAATGCTGTAATTTGTTTATAGCTAAACAATTTGTTTATAGCTAAACAATTTGTTTATAGCTAAACAATTTGTTTATAGCTAAACAATTTGTTTATAGCTAAACAATTACTGGTAAACGTTGTTATTGTTTTAGATTCAGCTACTCGGAACAAAAACATTCCAAATAACACGGGCTACAGTGAGTCAGAAATGGGGCTGGTACAGCTCCTGAGCGTTCATGTGCCGCTTGAGCGCTTACCCACTGAGCTTGATATGTACCACTTGAGCATTTACACCCACTCCCCCCCCCCCACCCCCACCCTTATCGAAGGTGGAAAGCGTACTCTTTAATATCGCCTGCATGATGGGAATGGGTCCTCTCAACTCTACCTATATATCTTTACTAATAATCTACTCTTATCCTTACTAATAACCAAAAAATGGTGGTTAAGAAAGTTTAACTTGAGAATGAGTATCTCTGAAACGTAAGTTATCAAAGTTTAGAAACTCTTTCGAGCAATATGGCGATTTCGAACTAGTTTTTCGAACTTATGGGTCTACCCAGACGTATTCGATGTACTAAAAGTTCCACAGAAGAGAGTCTGCAGTGACACAGGAAGCTGAGCCGATCAACCGTCCTGCTTCAAGGATTTTCTTATGAATATATCACACTATTGTGATATTATTTCGTGTTGTCAATATTACTGATGCTCCCAGAAGGTGTAGACAACATTGGAGGGGTTTAATCGAAGGATATAAACTTATCACTTAGGCCAATGAAGCACTTTCTGGTTTGGCTGGATAAATAATGGTTTGGTTGGAAAAATAGAGAGAAGATTCGGGCTAGAATTATTAATCTCACCCTTTCTACTACATTTCGTACACACACACACACACACACACACACACACACACACACACACACACACACACAGGCTTTCTGTCCCAAACAAAAGCATCTCACTCACCTCCAAGCGGGCCCGCTGTTGTTCCTCAGCGCTGGAAAGAAACAAATAGTCTTTGTAAATCAAACAAAAACATGATATGTGGTGCATAAGATTACACAAAGTAGATCTAAAGATCAAGATCACAGAAAGATATCTAAAGAGTAGATCAATTAAATCACACACACAGAGTGTAGATGTACAGAATAGATCACACATAATAAAAGCTGACGCCCTCACTAATTATCAAAATATATGTATATAGATATATATATAGATATATATATAGATATATATATATATAGATATAGATACTGAAGCTAAAACAAAAACCTTTACCATGATAAAATACTGAAGTATTTTAGACTTGAGGGGTTGGCTAGACCCCTCCCAAATATGACGCAAGTTGGCTAGACCCCTCTTAAATATGACGCAGATTAGCTAGACCACCTCAAATATGACGCAGATTAGCTAGACCACCTCAAATATGACGCAGATTAGCTAGACCACCTCAAATATGACGCAGATTAGCTAGACCACCTCAAATATGACGCAGATTAGCTAGACCACCTCAAATATGACGTAGATTGGCTAGACCACCTCAAATATGGCGCAGATTAGCTAGACCACCTCAAATATGACGCAGATTGGCTAGACCCCCTCAAACATGACGCAGATTAGCTAGACCACCTCAAATATGACGCAGATTGGCTAGACCCCCTCAAACATGACGCAGGTTGGCTAGACCACTTCAAACATGACGCAAGCCATCAATGGGAAACCGAGTGTGTTAATTGCAGTCGATTTAACCGAGACTATGTCGATTGTATGGGGACAATTAATTGTTAAATTGTCTGTTTAAATCGTAATTTAAATGGTCTGTTTTAAAGGAGGAACAGCTGTTGAAGGTATTGTGTATCGTATGTTAAAGCGGAGCTGTTGTGGTTTGTGTAGTGCATGCATAATTCCTCGTCGTTTAGTTGAGATATGTGGCTTGATGTGTGTGTGTGTGTGTGGGGGGGGGTGTGCGTGTGTGTGTGTGTGTGTGTGTGTATGTGTGTATGTGAGTGTGTGGGGGGGTGTGTGCGTGTGTGTGTGTGTGTGTGTGTGTGTGTGTGTGTGTGTGTGTGTGTGTGTGTGTGTGTATGTGTGTGTGTGTGGGGGGGGTGTGTGTGCGTGTGTGTGTGTGTGTGTGTGTGTGTATGTGTGTGTGTGTGTGTGTGGGGGGGGGGAGTGTGCGTGTGTGTGTGTGTGTGTGTGTGTGTGTGTGTGTGTGTGTGTGTGTGTGTGTGTGTGTGTGTGTGTGTGTGTGTGTGTACTTACCTAATTGTACTCACCTAATTGTTCTTGCGGGGGTTGAGCTCTGGCTCTTTGGTCCCGCCTCTCAACCGTCAATCAACTGGTGTACAGATTCCTGAGCCTACTGGGCTCTATCATATCTACACTTGAAGCTGTGTATGGAGTCTCCCTCCACCACATCACTTCCTAATGCATTCCAATTGTCTACTACTCTGACACTGAAAAAAATTCTTTCTAACGTCTCTATGGTGTGTGTGTGTGTGTGTGCGTGTGTGTGTGTGTGTGTGTACCTATGTAAGCGTGCAAGCGACCACGTGTGAGTGTGTCTCAGCACCGCGAACGCAAATAGCAAGACGCGAACAAGTTACGCGAAAAAATACGCACCAGCCGTAACTCTCCGACCTCCCGCGAAAATAAAACTCCCGCAGAATTATCGCGCGTTAAATATTCTTCCCGTTAATGATGTCCTCACCTCACTGTACTCACCTAAATGTACTCACCTACTTGTACTCACCTAAATGTACTCACCTACTTGTACTCACCTACTTGTACTCACATAATTGCCATCACCTAATTGTACTCGTGTAATTGTAATCACATAACTGTACTCAACCAGTTGTAATCACCTAATTGCACTCAAAGAATTGTACTCAATTGTGCTTGTGAGGGGGTTAAGCTCTGGCTCTTTGGTCCCACCTCTCAACTGTTAATCAACTGGTCGTTACACTGTTGTTTTTGCTGTTTTGTACCCGTCATGTATCGCTGTAGCTGTTACGACGTTGTAGCCGTTACAGTACTGTAGTTGGTACAGTTGTATGGTTCTGTAGGCGCTACGGGGCTACTGTAGTTCTTTTAACGCTGTAGTTACGATTTTGTATCCTTCACAGCACTGTAATTGGGGTTCTGTACCCTTCACAGCACTGTAATTGGGCTTCTGTACCCTTCACAGCCCTGTAGTTAGGGGTTCTTTACCCGTTACAGCGCTGTATTTACGACGCTGAGGCCTTCCGTGATATACGTGCCTCTGAGCACTGTATCTCTCGCAATAACTGAGCTGATTTGCATAAATGAATACAGCAAGTCCTGAGAATAACTTAGGGCAGTGACTTTAGGTCCTGAGAATAACTTAGGGCAGTGACTTTAGGTCCTGAGAATAACTTAAGGCAGTGACTCTATAAATCCTGAGAATAACTTAGGGCAGTGACTTTAGGTCCTGAGAATAACTTAAGGCAGTGACTCTATAAGTCCTGAGAATAACTTAGGGCAGTGATTCTATAGATCCTGAGAATAACTTAGGGCAGTGACTCTATAGATCCTGAGAATAACTTACGGCAGTGACTCTATAGATCCTGATAATAACTTAGGGCAGTGACTCTATAAATCCTGAGAATAACTTAGGGCAGTAACTTTAAGTCCTGAGAATAACTTAGGGCAGTAACTTTAAGTCCTGAGAATAACTTATTGCAGTAACTTTAAGTCCTGAGAATAACTTAGGGCAGTAACTTTAAGTCCTGAGAATAACTTAGGGCAGTAACTTTAAGTCCTGAGAATAACTTAGGGCAGTAACTTTAAGTCCTGAGAATAACTTAGGTCCTGAGTTATGTATGTAAGTCCGTAACTAAGTATGCAGGTCCTGAGAATAACTAAGTATAAGTATGCACCAAATTCAAGTGTCACGATGCACAGGTTCACAAAGGGAGTTAATGCACCAATTGACCAAAGTTGCAAAGAGGCTGGACCCAGGAGCTGAAGTAGTTCACCGTCTGGCCAATTGGTAAGTGAATACCCGGAAGAATAGTCCTGATGATATCGGGCCAGTCACGAAGCAGTTACGCAAGCACTTACGAGCCTGGGGCCAGATTCACGAACCAGTTACGCAAGCACTTACGAACCTGGGGCCAGATTCACGAACCAGTTACGCAAGCACTTACGAGCCTGGGGCCAGATTCACGAAGCAGTTACGTAAGCACTTACGAACCTAGGGCCAGATTCACGAAGCAGTTACGCAAGCACTTACGAACGTGTACATCTTTCTTCAATCTTTGATGGCTTTGGTTACATTTATTAAACAGTTCACAAGCATGAAAACTTCCCAATTAACTGTTGTTATTGTTATAAACAGCCTCCTGGTATTTCGGAGCTCATTAACTGTTTAATAATTGTAAATAAAGCCGCCAAAGATTGAGAAAAGATGTACAGGTTCGTAAGTGCTTGCGTAAGTGCTTCGTGAATCTGGTTCATTGTCCATAGTTGTCACAGGGTCGTTTAACCAGGAGACAGAAAGGGGGGGAGAGGGGGATTGTATTGAATGGTGATCCTATCCAATTATAGGGGATTACCGCTCCTAGTACGTTGGGTCTAACAGCTATTGTTAAGCCTCTCCTAATCCGCTGGTAAACCTCTCCTAGCACGAGGATCCTTATATTAAACCTCTCCAAGGGCCAGATTCACGAAACATTTACGCAAGCACTTACGAACCTGGGGCCAGATTCACGAAACATTTACGCAAGCACTTACGGACCTGTACATCTTTTCTCAATCTTTGGCGGCTTTGTTTACAATTATTAAACAGTTAATGGGCTCCGAAGTACCAGGAGGCTGTTTATAACAATAACAACAGTTGATTGGGAAGTTTTCATGCTTGTAAACTGTTTAATAAATGTAACCAAAGCCGTCAAAGATTGAGGAAAGATGTACACGTTCGTAAGTACTTGGGTAACTGCTTCGTGAATCTGGCCCCAGGTTCGTAAGTGCTTGCGTAACTGCTTCGTGAATCTGGCCCCAGGTTCGTAAGTGCTTGCGTAACTACTTAGTGAATCTGGCCCCAGATTCGTAAGTGCTTGCGTAACTGCTTCGTGAATCTGGCCCCAGGTTCGTAAGTGCTTGCGTAACTGCTTCGTGAATCTGGCCTTAGGTTCGTAAGTGCTTGCGTAACTGCTTCGTGAATCTGGCCCCAGGTTCGTAAGTGCTTGCGTAACTGCTTCGTGAATCTGGCCCCAGGTTCGTAAGTGCTTGCGTAACTGCTTCGTGAATCTGGCCCCAGGTTCGTAAGTGCTTGCGTAACTGCTTCGTGAATCTGGCCCCAGGTTCGTAAGTGCTTGCGTAACTACTTAGTGAATCTGGCCCCTGGCCCCTGGGCCATAGCAGCTGGTGTTATTGTTAACTATGTTATCATTGTTGGCCATGTTAAATATGTTATTATTCCGAATAGTTTTAACAAATCTATTGTTATATTGTTGTTGTTGTTTAAGATTCGCTACTTGGAACAAAAGTTCCAAGCAGCACGGTCTATGGTGAGCCCATTATTGTTATAGTTGCTAGAGGCTGAATTCATCTATGAAGTCAAAATATTCCTACGTTGGCTTTAAGTTCCACAGGCCTATTCAAGAATGAACTTCAACCCACATTCACAGCAAGAGACATATATACTACCTTAAGATAGGAGAGGGACACACTTGGAGCTAGGATATGTGGGCAGACTTAGAGCTGGTCAATAAGGCTGTTGGTATTCGCATCCTGCAGGCTCATATAACTCGGTCACCTTCATAGTCATTATAACTTCATGCAGGAACTTGTCAAGTAATGGCCCAACCATTTGGGCTGGAGGGTAGAACGACGGTTTTGCTTCACGCAGGTCGGTGTTCAATTCCCTACCGTCCATAAGTGGTTGGGCACCATTCCTTTCCCCCCGTCCCATCCCGAATCCTTATCCTGACCCCTTCCAAGTGCTATATAGTCGTAATGACTTGGCGCTTTCTCCTCATAGATCCTTCCTTCCCTCTCTCTTGCAGTAATCTCCAGGTGTTGAGTGTAAGATATTTCTTGCAGTGATCTCCTCATGTTGATTGTAAGATATATTTTGCAGTAATCTCCTGGTATTGATTGGAAGATATCTCTTGCGGCAATCTCCAGGTGTTGATCGCAAGATATCTCTCTCGTCTCTATTCCAGATAAAGCCATTTGTTCCAGATAAAGCCATTTAAGCGTTACGGAGCGGATCCGGTACTTTAAAGGCTTAAAGGATTCCATGCGGCCAGTGAAGGCCCCTCTGTTTATTTAGTTGCCTGGATATCTAAGCCACTCGGCGCCTTGCTGTGCCTCCTTCCCAAAACGGCCCCCCTTCCCACCCACTCTAACTCTCTCCCACCCTGAACTCCGACCCAACTTGCACTCTCTCCCACACTGCATTTCCTCCCACCTTGCACATACACTACAGCAATAACAGTTTCTCCCTCCCTCACACCCACAGTAATTTCCACCCTCCCACCTATCAATAACAATACACCACGAGCACTACAAACTGCCCAAAAATCCCGGCCTTTTGTCTACATTGGGCCAGCCACTTTGGGCCGAATATGAGGCCAAGCCACTGTGGGCCGAACGAAGTTAGTGGGTGAAGAGAAGAAGAGGTAGGACTTAATGGCTACCATCTTTTGCACTAAGGAGGTTATAAAACCTGGTTTACGGCACCGGAGCGGGTGATTGAAGCCTCAGTTATGCACCCGAGACGAACACCTGGATTTAACGAAGGTTTAACGAAGAGTTCAGATAAGCTGTGGTTAAAAAAAAATGTTTAATCTACCCCAGATGAGCTATGGTTAAAAATATATATTTTTTTAATCTACCCCAGATAAGCTTTGATTAAAAAATATCTATTTTTAATCTACCCCAGATAAGCTTTGATTGAAAAATATATATATATTTAATCTATTCCAGATAAGCTGTGATTAAAAAAAAAATGTAATCTACCCCAGATTACTCCTATTTCAAAATTTTAAATTATTCTAATGAAGAGATGGAAGACATGAAACATTTAGAGAAGTAAATATTAAATCAATAATGTTTAATTTAATTTAACAATAAACTAAGTGATTATTTTCATTCCTAAGAAGTAAGGAACAAAAGTAGACAGTGTAGAACACAAAAGTAGACAGTGTAGAACACAAAAGTAGACAGTGTAGAACACAAAAGTAGACAGTGTAGAACACAAAAGTAGACAGTGTAGAACACAAAAATAGACAGTGTAGAACACAAAAGTAGACAGTGTAGAACACAAAAGTAGACAGTGTAGAACACAAAAGTAGACAGTGTAGAACACAAAAGTAGACAGTGTAGAACACAAAAGTAGACAGTGTAGAACACAAAAGTAGACAGTGTAGAACACCAAAAGAACAAAACTAACCACAATAGAAACATAAAAGATGCTGACATTATCCTGTGCCCCTCTCGTAGCATGTTAAGATGTGCCCCTCTCGTAGCATGTTAAGATGTGCCCCTCTCGTAGCATGTTAAGATGTTCCCCACTCGTAGCATGTTAAGATGTTCCCCTCTCGTAGCATGTTAAGATGTTCCCCACTCGTAGCATGTTAAGATGTTCCCCTCTCGTAGCATGTTAAGATGTTCCCCACTCGTAGCATGTTAAGATGTGCCCCTCTCGTAGCATGTTAAGATGTGCCCCTCTCGTAGCATGTTAAGATGTGCCCCTCTCGTAGCATGTTAAGATGTGCCCCTCTCGTAGCATGTTAAGATGTGCCCCTCTCGTAGCATGTTAAGATGTGCCCCTCTCGTAGCATGTTAAGATGTGCCCCTCTCGTAGCATGTTAAGATGTGCCCCTCTCGTAGCATGTTAAGATGTGCCCCTCTCGTAGCATGTTAAGATGTTCCCCTCTCGTAGCATGTTAAGATGTGCCCCTCTCGTAGCATGTTAAGATGTGCCCCTCTCGTAGCATGTTAAGATGTTCCCCTCTCGTAGCATGTTAAGATGTTCCCCACTCGTAGCATGTTAAGATGTTCCCCTCTCGTAGCTCTCGTAGCATGTTAAGATGTTCCCCTCTCGTAGCATGTTAAGATGTTCCCCTCTCGTAGCATGTTAAGATGTTCCCCTCTCGTAGCATGTTAAGATGTTCCCCTCTCGTAGCATGTTAAGATGTTCCCCACTCGTAGCATGTTAAGATGTTCCCCTCTCGTAGCATGTTAAGATGTTCCCCTCTCGTAGTTCTCGTAGCATGTTAAGATGTTCCCCTCTCGTAGCATGTTAAGATGTTCCCCTCTCGTAGCATGTTAAGATGTTCCCCTCTCGTAGCATGTTAAGATGTTCCCCTCTCGTAGCTCTCGTAGCATGTTAAGATGTTCCCCTCTCGTAGCATGTTAAGATGTGCCCCTCTCGTAGCATGTTAAGATGTGCCCCTCTCGTAGCATGTTA
>NC_091207.1:24687011-24769511 GCF_040958095.1 Procambarus clarkii
CTGCTACGGGGGTTAGCCAGTGGTGTGGAGCTGCTACGGGGGTTAGCCAGTGGTGGGGAGCTGCTACGGGGGTTAGCCAGTGGTGGGGAGCTGCTACGGGGGTTAGCCAGTGGTGTGGAGCTGCTACGGGGGTTAGCCAGTGGTGGGGAGCTGCTACGGGGGTTAGCCAGTGGTGGGGAGCTGCTACGGGGGTTAGCCAGTGGTGGGGAGCTGCTACGGGGGTTAGCCAGTGGTGTGGAGCTGCTACGGGGGTTAGCCAGTGGTGGGGAGCTGCTACGGGGGTTAGCCAGTGGTGGGGAGCTGCTACGGGGGTTAGCCAGTGGTGGGGAGCTGCTACGGGGGTTAGCCAGTGGTGTGGAGCTGCTACGGGGGTTAGCCAGTGGTGGGGAGCTGCTACGGGGGGTTAGCCAGTGGTGGGGAGCTGCTACGGGGGTTAGCCAGTGGTGTGGAGCTGCTACGGGGGTTAGCCAGTGGTGGGGAGCTGCTACGGGGGTTAGCCAGTGGTGGGGAGCTGCTACGGGGGTTAGCCAGTGGTGTGGAGCTGCTACGGGGGTTAGCCAGTGGTGGGGAGCTGCTACGGGGGTTAGCCAGTGGTGTGGAGCTGCTACGGGGGTTAGCCAGTGGTGGGGAGCTGCTACGGGGGTTAGCCAGTGGTGGGGAGCTGCTACGGGGGTTAGCCAGTGGTGTGGAGCTGCTACGGGGGTTAGCCAGTGGTGGGGAGCTGCTACGGGGGTTAGCCAGTGGTGTGGAGCTGCTACGGGGGTTAGCCAGTGGTGGGGAGCTGCTACGGGGTTAGCCAGTGGTGTGGAGCAGCCACAGGGTTAACCAGTAGTGGACCAGGTGTTGTATTAGCCCTGCCACTGACCAGGACAAAGGGAGGTATTGACCGGTGGTGGTGTGACTAATGGTGTCAATAATGGAGCCGGTGCTGGGGTTAGTGGGGAGCGTCTCCCCCACACTAGTGTCCGGACACAATACCTCCCCCACAGTAGTGTCCGGACACAATACCTCCCCCACACTAGTGTCCGGACACAATACCTTCCCCCACACTAGTGTCCGGACACAATACCTCCCCCCCACACTAGTGTCCGGACACAATACCTCCCCCCACACTAGTGTCCGGACACAATACCTCCCCCACACTAGTGTCCGGACACAATACCTCCCCCGACACTAGTGTCCGGACACAATACCTCCCCCACACTAGTGTCCGGACACAATACCTCCCCCCCACACTAGTGTCCGGACACAATACCTCCCCAACACTAGTGTCCGGACACAATACCTCCCCCCCACACTAGTGTCCGGACACAATACCTCCCCCCCACACTAGTGTCCGGACACAATACCTCCCCCCCCCACACTAGTGTCCGGACACAATACCTCCCCAACACTAGTGTCCGGACACAATACCTCCCCCCCACACTAGTGTCCGGACACAATACCTCCCCCCCACACTAGTGTCCGGACACAATACCTCCCCCCACACTAGTGTCCGGACACAATACCTCCCCCACACTAGTGTCCGGACACAATACCTCCCCCCACACTAGTGTCCGGACACAATACCTCCCCCCCACACTAGTGTCCGGACACAATACCTCCCCCCACACTAGTGTCCGGACACAATACCTCCCCCCACACTAGTGTCCGGACACAATACCTCCCCCCACACTAGTGTCCGGACACAATACCTCCCCCCCACACTAGTGTCCGGACACAATACCTCCCCCACACTAGTGTCCGGACACAATACCTCCCCCCACACTAGTGTCCGGACACAATACCTCCCCCACACTAGTGTCCGGACACAATACCTCCCCCCACACTAGTGTCCGGACACAATACCTCCCCCCACACTAGTGTCCGGACACAATACCTCCCCCCACACTAGTGTCCGGACACAATACCTCCCCCCACACTAGTGTCCGGACACAATACCTCCCCCCCACACTAGTGTCCGGACACAATACCTCCCCCCACACTAGTGTCCGGACACAATACCTCCCCCCACACTAGTGTCCGGACACAATACCTCCCCAACACTAGTGTCCGGACACAATACCTCCCCCCCACACTAGTGTCCGGACACAATACCTCCCCCCACACTAGTGTCCGGACACAATACCTCCCCCCCACACTAGTGTCCGGACACAATACCTCCCCCACACTAGTGTCCGGACACAATACCTCCCCCCACACTAGTGTCCGGACACAATACCTCCCCAACACTAGTGTCCGGACACAATACCTCCCCCCCACACTAGTGTCCGGACACAATACCTCCCCCCACACTAGTGTCCGGACACAATACCTCCCCCCCACACTAGTGTCCGGACACAATACCTCCCCCCACACTAGTGTCCGGACACAATACCTCCCCCACACTAGTGTCCGGACACAATACCTCCCCCCACACTAGTGTCCGGACACAATACCTCCCCAACACTAGTGTCCGGACACAATACCTCCCCCCCACACTAGTGTCCGGACACAATACCTCCCCCCACACTAGTGTCCGGACACAATACCTCCCCCCCACACTAGTGTCCGGACACAATACCTCCCCCACACTAGTGTCCGGACACAATACCTCCCCCCACACTAGTGTCCGGACACAATACCTCCCCCCACACTAGTGTCCGGACACAATACCTCCCCCCACACTAGTGTCCGGACACAATACCTCCCCCCCACACTAGTGTCCGGACACAATACCTCCCCCACACTAGTGTCCGGACACAATACCTCCCCCCACACTAGTGTCCGGACACAATACCTCCCCAACACTAGTGTCCGGACACAATACCTCCCCCACACTAGTGTCCGGACACAATACCTCCCCCCCACACTAGTGTCCGGACACAATACCTCCCCAACACTAGTGTCCGGACGCAATACCTCCCCCCCACACTAGTGTCCGGACACAATACCTCCCCCCACACTAGTGTCCGGACACAATACCTCCCCCACACTAGTGTCCGGACACAATACCTCCCCATCACTAGTGTCCGGACACAATACCTCCCCCCCAGACTAGTGTCCGGACACAATACCTCCCCCCACACTAGTGTCCGGACACAATACCTCCCCCCCACACTAGTGTCCGGACACAATACCTCCCCCCACACTAGTGTCCGGACACAATACCTCCCCCACACTAGTGTCCGGACACAATACCTCCCCCCACACTAGTGTCCGGACACAATACCTCCCCCCACACTAGTGTCCGGACACAATACCTCCCCCACACTAGTGTCCGGACACAATACCTCCCCCACACTAGTGTCCGGACACAATACCTCCCCAACACTAGTGTCCGGACACAATACCTCCCCACACCAGGTTATGGACACTGCTTGTGTTCACAACCACACAGGAAAAAGGACAATACTCAGGACAATACCTCACAGTTGTAGTGTTAAACTCGTATATACATTTCATGAGGATACAATCTACTACATCAGATATTATACATGTTTTATTTTCGAATTTGTAAATGGGACATTCTATTCTTCACTACCACACAGGACAGGAATAGATTCATAAGAGTTTTAGCAAAAAAAAGAGATCAACGTGGCCAAGCAATTTTTGGATAACGTGTTAGAATGTCTTCCAACGTAACAAGATATTCAACTGGCATTCAATAATATAGGATTAGAGTGTATGTTTTACGAAGGTTCGTCACAGAGTTTACAAGCTGAGTGCTCTGGGAAGGGAAGGGAACTATCAGGAGAAAGCGCCTAGCCATTAGGACTATATAGCACTGGGAAGGTGGCTCAGGAGAAGGATTTGGGATGGGACGGAGGGGAAAAGGAATAGTGCCCAACCACTTGTGGACGGTCGGGGATTGAACGCCGACCTGTGCCTAGAGCCAAGGCGAGCTTCGTACAATGACTTCATCACATGGTACAAATACTCCGCTAACAATACAATTGCATATTGTTACAGAAGTTGTCATTGCTTTCAGGTCTTGTAGGATTTTTTTGTAATTCTGAGTCACCATCTGTATTTTCTTTCTTGAATGGTTCATTAGCCAATCGATCTACAAACTCATGCTTACCAACATAGGATCGAAAGCTCACAAATTTTATAAAAACTAAATTTATACAATTTTTGATTTATTTAAAAAAAAAAACATGTTATCGTTGGTAAAAGATCCCATTCGGGCATTGGTTACAATGGAGGTTTATTTAAAGGCTGCAGAGGGCTTTT
This sequence comes from Procambarus clarkii, assembly GCF_040958095.1. NCBI lineage: Eukaryota > Metazoa > Arthropoda > Malacostraca > Decapoda > Cambaridae > Procambarus > Procambarus clarkii. Next base: position 24,691,227 of record NC_091207.1, read on the forward strand.
AGACTCACAAAATCCCACTCCAAACCCCCATTGAGTTTAAGGTTCTCCTCAGCGGGAAAATAAATACCCAATGGCTCAGTTTGTGGTGTGTTGTATTTGCCCAGTCGTTCAATCTCTGCACTCTATACTCAATCACTCACTCTAGACTCAATCACTCACTCTAGATTCAATCACTCACTCTAGACTCAATCACTCACTCAAGACTCAATCACTCACTCTAGATTCAATCACTCACTCTAGACTCAATCACTCACTCTAGACTCAATCACTCACTCTAGACTCAATCACTCACTCAAGACTCAATCACTCACTCTAGACTCAATCACTCACTCTAGACTCAATCACTCACTCTAGACTCAATCACGCACTCTAGACTCAATCACTCACTCTAGACTCAATCACGCACTCTAGACTCAATCACTCACTCTAGACTCAATCACTCACTCTAGACTCAATCACTCACTCTAGACTCAATCACTCACTCTAGACTCAATCACTCACTCTAGACTCAATCACTCACTCTAGACTCAATCACTCACTCTAGACTCAATCACTCACTCTAGACTCAATCACTCACTCTAGACTCAATCACTCACTCAAGACTCAGGTTCTGCCCGAAACGCTGCGCGTACTAGTGGCTTTACAAGAATGTAATTACTATGCTATGTATCCTCACAATCCCAATGTACCTTCTTGTATATATATAAATAAATAAATAAATAAATAAAAATCAATAAATCATTTCATTCGCTTTATATACTGCACATCCAGAACCTGTTTCAGCCGGGTAGCACTGCAGTTTCAAGCAAATCTATAACACTAAAACAGTGAAGAAAAGAACTAATTTATGTATTAACCGTATTCAAAACCAATTTTTCGGTTGCAACTTTCTTCCTGCCTCAAGGAGCTGCATGTAAGGTTCTATTGCAATATAACAGCAGAACATTGCATACGCCACCTAGAGAAAGGGTGTAGAATACATCCGAGGATTCCGATCTTTTTTCAAATACACTTCTTTCGAGCACTACGGCATTGTGGTCCGTCTCTCCACTAACACTATGCATCGCCGTAGACGCAAGTGCCAGAAATATTCAATGTCTCAAACCAACAAACTTCTATGAGGTTTCTGGTGATAGAAACTTGTGGTGACGAGGTAGACACGTCCAGAGAGATCAGCTGGAGTACAGCTAGGGGGTCGAATACCAGGGGCAGGGAGGACGGGGGGGGGGGATAGAGGGGAGGTCGAGCACTAGGGGTAGAGAGGAGAGGGGGGATAGAGAGGGTCGAGCACCAGGGGGGGGGGGAGAGGAAGGATGAGAGGGGGGGGATAAAGGCAGTCGAGCATTTATTCTTTCTGTGAGAGGTCGAGTAACCAGTTTTGAGAGGGGGTGTGTGGTGGAGGATATCGAGCACTCGGTGTAAGGAGACGCGGGGGAGGGAGGGGGGAAAGTAGGGGAAGGTCGAATACCGGTAGTAGGGAACGGTGGGGAGTAGGGGGTGCGGATGTGGGGGGGAAGGGGTTAGAGAGGAAGTGGTATGATGGATAGGGGGAGAAATCTGACTGGATAATGGGCAGGGAGGCGGTTTGGGAGGAGGTGACTGTCAGGAAAGGGGTAGGGGGGAGGTGGGAGGGGGGGGGGAAGGGGGGACGAGGGAGGGGGAAGGGGAGAGGAGAAGTCTATGTAGCAAGGGAGATAGTGTCGAGGGCTGTGATAGCGACTGCTTCAGGGCAGTGATAGCGACTGCTTCAGGGCAGTGATAGCGACTGCTTCAGGGCAGTGATAGCGACTGCTTCAGGGCAGTGATAGCGACTGCTTCAGGGCAGTGATAGCGACTGCTTCATGTTCACACTGTAATTGAAGACTAGGAGGTGGGGGATGGAAGTGAGGGGTGGGGAGGGGGAGAGAGAGGGGGGAGGAGAGCAGGTGGGTGAGAGGGTGAGACAGGTCAGGGAGGGGGGGGGGGGGTGGGACAGGTAAAGGCAGGAGGGGACCAGGTGAAGAGGAAAGTGAGGAAGGGGCTGGGCAGGTAGAGGGGGGGGGAGGGGTAGGCGAAGCAGGTGGTGGTGGTGGGAGAGGGGGGGATTGAGAGATGGTGAGGCTGTAGGGGGGGGGGGGTGGAGGACGAGACAGGTAGGCAAGACCAGGGAGGGGGGTGGAGGGGGTGACAAACATCTCCCCCTCCCCCCTCCCCCTGCCCCCCTCCCCCAATCCCCCCCTCCCCTCCCCCCCCTCCCCCCAAACATCACTTCGACCCTCTCACCTTCCAGGAAAGGTTGACGAACCTCACTCATTATAATCTATAATGAGATTATATAATCATTATAACCTCACAACTCATGTACATATATTCTCTTTTTTTTCATTTAAAATATATTGATCGTGTCAACTCATTACGTGTATATGTATGCGCATACACACGCTCATACTCAACGAGTACTTGTCTACAATGTATACGTGTGTGGGTCGTGCTTCAGCTCCTGGGTGTCCACGTTCGAGGTCTCGGTCATCTGATATAGAAATACCAGTTTAATTTTTTTTTATTATTTTCCCCCCTTACCAATCTTCCACAGAGAAGAAATGTTGTTTTTCCTTATCAAACAACACCCTCCCTTTCCCTCTGAAGATTTTTTACATCACGACTATGTCTCCTCTTTCTTCATTTTGTTTCCTTGTTTTCAATCTTCATCTTCGTCTCAAGGGGCCTTACACTGAACGTCTGTCAGAACCTACAGTCTCTCATCCTTTCTGTATGTTTGAATCTGTCTAAATTGAATTTGTCTAAAATGAAAAAAAAATCGGTGTTTGAATTTGTTTAAAATCTTCTCTCTGTTTTCAACTCTAATGAGGCATTGTATATCTTGGATTACATAGCTCTTATGGAGTCTTTTTAAGAGCACTCGTAGGCAAGATTATATCTGGTCTTGTGCCTTCTGTGGCAACAGAAGATGAGGGGGGGGGAGGAGAAGTGCCATCTTCTGTTGCCTCTGTGGTCACCACCTCTTGCTGACCTCCTTCCTCGTCTCTAATTGTAAAAATGTTCTGAAATATCTTGCTGATATTTTTTACAGATCTCTTGCTTTTTTAACTCTCTCCATCGCCTCTCTTGTCAGTCAGGTCACCTTGTTCTCATATATATATATATATATATATATATGCCTATACTTGCATAAACCACAAGTGAAGATTAACAATCTTTGGACAACACCCACCAGTGGGACTCGAACCCAGAAAGCACAACTACCTTCCAGTAGCTGCCATAACTAGTATGCTTTAACCCACTACACCATCAGACCCTCGAAGTCTCTACTTCTTTTGTAGGGTCTGATGGTGTAGTGGGTTAAAGCATACTAGTTATGGCAGCTACTGGAAGGTAGTTGTGCTTTCTGGGTTCGAGTCCCACTGGTGGGTGTTGTCTCTATATATATAGAGACAACATGGGTGTGGGTGCTCTCTCTCTCTCTATATATATATATAGAGAGAGAGAGAGATATAGATATATAGATATATATATATATATATATATATATATATATATATATATATATATATATATAGATATATATATATATATATATATATATATATATATATATATATATATATATATATATATATATATATATATATATATATATATATAAAGACCTTCCTCCTGTGGGGTAATTGGCCTCCTGTAGTTTAGGTATTATTATGCTCTAACCAATCAGCTGTTAAACATCTGATCTAATTACATTCGACCCTTATGATTGATATCGTTTTATGTTTTCTTATTATTCAACAGTTTATTAAATATTTTATACACAACGTTCTTCAACATTTCTGTGTTTCTAATTGAGAAAATCTGGAATGCCTCTTAGTATGAAAGTTTCTGATACAGTCCTTGAATAAAATATGGGTCTAACCACTTGGACTGGTTGGTATAGCGTCGATCTGGCTTCTTGCAGGTCAGCGTTCGATCCCCGACGGTCTGCGTAAATAAACATCGTCCCCACCCCCCAACCCTTAGTACTTCTATCCCAACCATATTCAATAACTCCCCAAAACCCAAATACAAGTAAAAATACGTCAATTTATTCCCGATAACCGTGTTAGCTGTATATTGTGTCAAACCAAAATGCCATATTTTCTTTATGAAATCAAATGAATCATTTCTGTGGATTTTGTACGTAGCGCTCATGTCTCCACAGGCTTGCCCTTAGCTCCACGTAGCTGTGCGACTCGCCGTATCTATCACCGTCGGGTCTACAGCATCTGCGTCTGCCAAACTTCTTAATGCTCTCAAGTTTCGTGTCGTTACTCTTAAGGTGTGGCTGCCACATTGTCGTGTGAGTGAAAATTTACATATTGGATCGCGTTTCTGTGTGTGAGTTTTGCGAGTTTGTTCATGTGTGTGTGTGAGTGTGCAATTTCTATGCATGATAGTGTGTGCGAGTGACTGTGTGTGTGTGTGTGCGTGTGTGTGTGTGTGTGTGTGTGTGTGTGTGTGTGTGTGTGTGTGTGTGTGTGTGTGTGTGTGTGTGTGTGTGTGTGTGTGTGTGTGTGTGTGTGTGTGTGTGTGTGTGTGTGTGTGTGTGTGTGTGTGTGTGGATGTGCAGTTCTGTTTTAATAACAGCCTCCGGAGAACGCCTCAGTGATTGGCAAAAGGAAATAATTGGACGAACAAACTACAGGAGCGGAGTGTGTGTGTGTGTGTGTGTGTGTGTGTGTGTGTGTGTGTGTGTGTGTGTGTGTGTGTGTGTGTGTGTGTACTCACCTAGTTGTATTCACCTAGTTGTGTTTGCGGGGGTTGAGCTCTGGCTCTTTGGTCCCGCCTCTCAACCGTCAATCAACAGGTGTACAGATTCCTGAGCCTATCGGGCTCTGTCATATCTACACTTGAAACTGTGTATGGAGTCAGCCTCCACCACATCACCCCCTAATGCATTCCATTTGTCAACCACTCTGACACTAAAAAAGTTCTTTCTAATATCTCTGTGGCTCATTTGGGCACTCAGTTTCCACCTGTGTCCCCTTGTGCGTGTTCCCCTTGTGTTAAATAGACTGTCTTTATCTACCCTTGTCTTATGTGTGTGTGTGTGTGTGTGTGTTGGAGTGATGGTGACGAGGGGGGGACATAGTGTTGGAGAGCGGATGGTTGTTGAGGGAAAATGATGGTGGTTGTTGGAGAAGTGACCTACCACTGAGTTGAGCGTGGATGAGCGGCCTGTGGATAGACACGGATGGCATTCACTGTTTGATGGCTGTTGAACAAGTGAACAAGCAGCCTTTGATGTCAAGAACCGCTGAGAGAAGCACAGGTCGAGGGCCGGCCCCCGGCGCTACAGGTTCCACAGAGAGCCTTATAGGCTTTGCCTGCGTCTACCTGTGATCTGTTTCTAGAGTTCTACGACTCCCACAGCCGGGTGGAGTGGGGGAAGGCTTCGCCAGAGGAATCATCAAGTACTTACATCACTAATTACGAAACCTGTTCATCTTTCCTCGATTCGTGGAGGTTTAATCTGTGTTTATTTAACACAGTTTATTAAACACAGTCAATTAAAAGCTTACGAGCTCCTAAGGTCGTAAACTGCTTTAATAAATACAAACTAAGCCGCCATGACAGAGATAAGAGGTATAAATCTCGTAAGTGGAAACGTAAATCCTTAAATAATCCTGGCCAAAAAAAATATTGTTGATAATTTGATTCATAAGGCTGTTGCTGGCTGCCGCCCGCACGATCAATCGCATCCCAATTGATCAGGCATTTCCAACAGCAATTTGTATAGTTTCGTCTTGGAAAATCTCAACTTTTACTCTGGCAATGTTGCGTGTATCGTCTACAAGAAGGTGGCAAAAGTCTTGCGCTTTTGAGCCCACACGAGCGAAACAGCATAACCAAAACGACTATTATTTCCGTTACGATTTAGTAACGAAATAACGTTGCTAGAGCGTTGTTGGTTTCGTTACCGTTGGCTGGGAAGTCCACACAGCTCAGAGGGGCGGCCCGAGACGAGTCAGTTTGTGCTAGGAACTTGCCACCCGGCTCCTCGATACGTCGGCTTTAAGAGTACGAGCTAAAGGCGACCCTCCAGGTGGTGTAGACTAGGGGGTTCCCTCCAGCTGGTGTAGACAGGGGGGGTCCCCTCCGGAAGGAGGTGTAGACTAGGGGGTTCCCTCTAGGTGGTGTAGACTAGGGGGTTCCCTCCAGCTGGTGTAGACTGGGGGGTTCCCTCCAGGAGGTGTAGACTAGGGGGTTCCCTCTAGGTGGTGTAGACTAGGGGGTTCCCTCCAGGTGGTGTAGACTAGGGGGTTCCCTCCAGCTGGTGTAGACTGGGGGGTTCCCTCCAGGAGGTGTAGACTAGGGGGTTCCCTCTAGGTGGTGTAGACTAGGGGGTTCCCTCCAGGTGGTGTAGACTAGGGGGTTCCCTCTAGGTGGTGTAGACTAGGGGGTTCCCTCTAGGTGGTGTAGACTAGGGGGTTTCCTTCAGGTGGTGTAGACTGGGGGTTCCCTTCAGGTGGTGTAGACTGGGGGTTCCCTTCAAAGAATGTAGACTAGGGGGTTCCCTCTAGGTGGTGTAGACTAGGGGGTTCCCTCTAGGTGGTGTAGACTAGGGGGTTTCCTTCAGGTGGTGTAGACTGGGGGTTCCCTTCAAAGAATGTAGACTAGGGGGTTCCCTTCAAGGAATGTAGACTAGGGGGTTCCCTTCAGGTGGTGTAGACTAGGGGGTTTCCTTCAGGTGGTGTAGACTAGGGGGTTCCCTCCAGGAGGTGTAGACTAGGGGGTTCCCTCCAGGAGGTGTAGACTAGGGGGTTCCCTCCAGGTGGTGTAGACTAGGGGGTTCCCTCTAGGTGGTGTAGACTAGGGGTTCCCTATAGGGGGTGTAGACTAGGGGGTTCCCTCTAGGTGGTGTAGACTAGGGGGTTCCCTCCAGGTGGTGTAGACTAGGGGGTTCCCTCTAGGTGGTGTAGACTAGGGGTTCCCTATAGGGGGTGTAGACTAGGGGGTTCCCTCTAGGTGGTGTAGACTAGGGGGTTCCCTCCAGGAGGTGTAGACTGGGGGTTCACTCTAGGTGGTTTAGACTATGGGGTTCCCTCCAGGAGGTGTAGACTAGGGGTTCCCTCCAGCGGGTGTAGACTAGGAGTTCCCTCCAGGAGGTGTACACTGGGGGTTCCCTCCAGGAGGTGTAGACTAGGGGGTTTCCTTCAGGTGGTGTAGACTAGGGGGTTCCCTCCAGGAGGTGTAGACTAGGGGGTTTCCTTCAGGTGGTGTAGACTAGGGGGTTCCCTCCAGGAGGTGTAGACTGGGGGTTCCCTTCAAGGGGTGTAGACTAGGGGTTCCCTCCAGGAGGTGTAGACTGGGGGTTCCCTCTAGGTGGTGTAGACTAGGGGTTCCCTCCAGGAGGTGTAGACTAGGGGTTCCCTTCAAGGGGTGTAGACTGGGGGTTCCCTCCAGGAGGTGTAGACTAGGGGTTCCCTCTAGGTGGTGTAGACTAGGGGTTCCCTCTAGGTGGTGTAGACTAGGGGTTCCCTCCAGGAGGTGTAGACTGGGGGTTCTTTCTAGGTGATGTAGTTTAAGGAGGCCCCTACAGTTGGTGTAACCTAAAGGCCCCTGCAGGTGGTGTAGCCTGAGAACCTCTTCAAATTATGTAGCCTGGGGGGGGGGGGCCCTCCAAATTGTGTAGCCTGAAGGGGGCCCTCCAAGTAGTGAAGCCCGAGGGCCCTCTCCAATTTCAATAAAAATAAATGGTTCAGCAGGAAATAGACCATATTGTTTTCTCTCCTCCGTAGCTAATAGTGTTAAGTTAACTAGTATGGTGTTTCAGGCCAGCCTGGAAGACCTTGCCTCGTGGTGGCATATTAATAAAAGTGGAATTGTCATGGGCTTCGTGCAATCAATTATTTATTTCATCAACTGATACAGGGAACTCTCTCTCTCGTAAAATGTTTGAAGTTTATTCAATATTTCAGGCTGGGAATATGAGGTTGATATTTTTGTTGTAATTTTAATTTTTATTTTATTTATGATCTGTGTGTTTGTGTGTGTACTCACCAAGTTGTACTCACCTAGTTGTGCTTGCGGAGGTTGAGCTTTGACTCTTTGGTCCCGCCTCTCAACCGTCAATCAACAGGTGTACAGATTCCTGACCCTACTGGGCTCTATCATATCTACACTTGAAACTGTGTATGGAGTCAGCCTCCACCACATCACTTCCTAATGCATTCCATTTGTCAACCACTCTGACACTAAAAAAGTTCTTTCTAATATCTCTGTGGCTCATTTGGGCGCTCAGTTTCCACCTGTGTCCCCATGTGCTTGTGACCCTTGTGCTAAATAGCTTGTCTTTATTTACCCTATCAATTCCCTTGAGAATCTTGAATGTGGTGATCATGTCCCCCCCTAACTCTTCTGTCTTCCAGCGAAGTGAGGTTTAATTCCCGTAGTCTCTCCTCGTAGCTCATACCTCTCAGCTCGGGTACTAGTCTGGTAGCAAATCTTTGAACCTTTTCCAGTTTAGTCTTATCCTTGACTAGATATGGACTCCATGCTGGGGCTGCATACTCCAGGATTGGCCTGACATATGTGGTATACAAAGTTCTGAAAGATTCTTTACACAAATTTCTGAATGCCGTTCGTATGTTGGCCAGCCTGGCATATGCCGCTGATGTTATCCTCTTGATATGTGCCGCAGGAGACAGGTCTGGCGTGATATCAACTCCCAAGTCTTTTTCTTTCTCTGACTCCTGAAGAATTTCCTCTCCCAGGTAATACCTCGTATTTGGCCTCCTGCTCCCTGCACCTATCTTCATTATATTACATTTGGTTATGTTAAACTCTAACAACCACTTGTTCGACCATTCCTGCAGTTTGTCTAGGTCTTCTTGAAGCCTCAAACAGTCCTCTTCTGTCTTAATCCTTCTCATAATTTTGGCATCGTCCGCAAACATTGAGAGAAATGAATCGATACCCTCCGGGAGATCATTTACATATATCAGAAACAAGATAGGACCGAGTACAGAGCCCTGTGGGACTCCACTGGTGACTTCACGCCAATCGGAGGTCTCACCCCTCACCGTAACTCTCTGCTTCCTATTGCTTAGGTACTCCTTTATCCACTGGAGCACCTTACCAGCTACACCTGCCTGTCTCTCCAGCTTATGTACCAGCCTCTTATGCGGTATTGTGTCAAAGGCTTTCCGACAATCCAAGAAAATGCAGTCCGCCCAGCCCTCTCTTTCTTGCTTAATCTGTGTTACCTGGTCATAGAATTCTATTAAGCCAGTCAGGCAAGATTTACCCTCCCTGAACCCATGTTGTCGATTTGTCACGAAGTCCCTTCTCTCCAGATGTGCTACCAGGTTTTTTCTCACGATCTTCTCCATCACCTTGCATGGTATACAAGTTAAGAACACTGGCCTGTAGTTCAGTGCCTCTTGCCTGTCGCCCTTTTTGTATATTGGGACCACATTCGCCGTCTTCCATATTTCTGGTAGGTCTCCCGTCTCCAGTGACCTACTGTACACTATGGAGAGTGGCAAGCAAAGTGCCTCTGCACACTCTTTCAGTACCCATGGCGAGATCCCGTCTGGACCAACAGCCTTTCTAACATCCAGGTCCAGCAGGTGTCTCTTGACCTCCTCTCTCGTAATTTCAAACTCTTCCAAGGCCGCCTGGTTTACTTCCCTTTCCCCTAGCAGTGACCTCACCTTGTTCTGTTGTGAAGACCTCTTGGAACCTCTTGTTGAGTTCATCACACACCTCTTTGTCATTCTCTGTATACCTGTCCTCGCCTGTTCTAAGTTTCACTACCTGTTCTTTCACTGTTGTTTTCCTTCTGATGTGACTGTGGAGTAGCTTTGGTTCGGTCTTGGCTTTGTTTGCTATATCATTTTCATAACTTTTCTCTGCTTCTCTTCTTACCCTGACATACTCATTCCTGGTTCTCTGGTATCTCTCTCTGCTTTCTGGTGTTCTGTTATTCCGGAAGTTCCTCCACGCCCTTTTGTTCAGTTCCTTTGCTTCCATACATGCCCTATTATACCATGGATTCTTCTGTTGCTTCTCGGATTTTTCCTTTTGGGCCGGGATGTATCTGCTTACTGCCTCCTGACACTTTTGGGTGACATAGTCCATCATATCTTGTACAGACTTAGCTCTGAGGTCTGTGTCCCAAGGTATTTCCCTTAGGAAGCTTCTCATCTCCTCATAATTTCCCTTTCGGTATGCCAGCCTTTTGTTTCCTAGTTCTTTTTTTGGGGGGGGATAATTCCTAGCTCTACCAGGTACTCAAAGTTCAATACACTGTGATCACTCATTTCCAAGGGCGCTTCCATCTTGACTTCCTTTATATCCCACTCATTTAGGGGAAATATCAGATCAAGCATTGCTGGTTCATCCTCTCCTCTCATTCTTGTTGGATCCTTGATGTGCTGGCTTAGAAAGTTTCTTGTTGCCACGTCCAGCAGCTTAGCTCTCCATGTTTCTGGTCCTCCATGCGGGTCTCTGCTCTCCCAATCTATCTTCCCATGGTTGAAAGTCTCCCATGATTAGTAGTCCAGATCCATTCCTGCTAGCAACAGAAGCTGCTCTCTCCATTATGTTAATAGTGGCCATATTGTTTCTATCATATTCCTGTCTAGGTCTTCTGTCATTTGGTGGTGGATTATATATGACTACGACTATAATTTTTTGCCCTCCAGTTGTTATTGTTCCTATTATGTAGTCACTGAAACCTTCACATCCCTGAACAACCATCTCCTCAAAATCCCAGCCTTTTCTTACCAGCAGAGCTACACCACCACCACCTCTTCCTTCTCTCTCTTTCCTCATAACATAATAGTCCTGTGGAGACACTGCATATTGTGTGTGTGTGTGTGTGTGTGTGTGTGTGTGTGTGTGTGTGTGTGTGTGTGTGTGTGTGTGTGTGTGTGTGTGTGTGGTGTGTGTGTGTGTGTTCGCTTTTATGTATGTGTGTATAGTATTGATTGTGGTATATATATATATATATATATATGTATATATATATATATATATATATATATATATATATATATATATATATATATGGCATGCACTGCTTTACTTTCTCTCTCTCTCTCTCTCTCTCTCTCTCTCTCTCTCTCTCTCTCTCTCTCTCTCTCTCTCTCTCTCTCTCTCTCTCTCTCTCTCTCTCTCTCTCTCTCTATCTATCAATCTATCTGCTGGATCTTCACAACTAACAAGTTAATGAGTTAATGACTCAAGGCCAACTGAGTGTAAGCGTGTGTAGACTTGTACACTTACACTCATTCCACTCAAGTGTGTCCCAAATTTCCAGAAATTATGAGATAATTGCCCCAATTATTAATCATTTATTTGAATTACAATTTCTTTATGGTGTAACTTGGGGAGAGACTTCCGTGTCTTTCTATAGAGTTTAGTATGTAAATGTGTTGCTAATGGCGCGCTTAGTCGGTGCCTGTGTGTCGGGAGTCGGTGCCTGTGTGTCGGGTGTCGGTACATGTGTAGGCAATTGCTTGCATTCCATCTCTCTCTCTCTCTCTCTCTCTCTCTCTCTCTCTCTCTCTCTCTCTCTCTCTCTCTCTCTCTCTCTCTCTCGCAAATTTCCTTGCTTCACATTTGCTTCCTAATCTTTTTTTTCATTGCCATATATTTACTCTTGATTATCCATCTTTTCAGATATCCATCTATCTCTTCGTTGAAGAGTGTTGACCTCGTAGCAGAATATTAACGTGGGAAAATATTAACGTGGGTTAGAATATTAGCGTGAGAAAATATTAACATAGTCTAGTATTTTAACATAGGAGAATATTAAGGTTTGATATAACGTGGGAGACTCACCACTGGCTGAAGAGCCAGTGGTGAAGATATCTCGCTATCCCTCTGGAATATATTCCATACTGAAGCGGAAACGATTGCCTTCTGTCACTCGGGAATATTTTGCATAGTGGACGCGAGCTCCTTCTGTCCCTCAGGAAAATACTTCACTTTGAAGACAACTAGATCCTCCGCCGCCTTGCAAGTGTGAGTGTGTGTGTGTGTGCTTAAGTGTGTGTCCTCATTCTGCCAAGTGTGTCTACACCCTTCAAATGTCTCGCCCTAGTGAATTAATCAGATCGTTTTTTTGTTTTTTGAGATGTAAACAAACGGACGCCATATTGGATCTCGCGCCTCACGCTTGAGAGTAAATGTTTCTTGAACTTCTCAGTGGAATTCAGAACTCGTTGAATTCGTCATGAAGCGCGTTTAGTGGCGCGTTCTAGTTCAGGTCGTCTTTAGGAGTTTACTGAGAAGATAATAAATGCTGGGTGAACAGCCGCATAGGGTGAAAGGACACGTACCCAGTCATTTGTTGCTACATATACAACCCCACCAGTGTTAGGGTGACCCACCAGTGTGAGGGTGGCCCACCAGTGTGAGGGTGACCCACCAGTGTGAGGGTGACCCACCAGTGTGAGGGTGACCCACCAGTGTGAGGGTGGCCCACCAGTGTGAGGGTGACCCACCAGTGTGAGGGAGGCGTGGCAGAGGGCCAAAACACGAAAAAAGAAAAGAATTGCTCGCTATTATATTCTTGACAGCCGGCTAGACGCACTCAGACGGCTAGACCCACTCAGATGGCTAGACGCACTCAGACGGCTAGACCCACTCAGATGGCTAGACGCACTCAACCAGCGAGACGATCTTTCAAAGCTGTAAACACTCAGGCAGCTAGAATCAGTCACACACCCCGACGCACTCAGACGGGCAAACGCACTCACACTTCTAGACGCACTCAGAAAGCTAGACGAACTCACAAGGCTCTTCACAACCCTCCAGAACCATATGCAAGTACGTCCATATGAGGGAGCTGGCGGTCGTGACGGGGCGTGGGAGGAGATTATGAGGAGGGGCGAGGGAGAGGGTTATGAGGAGAGGTGCGAGGTATTAGAGTAGTGATATGAGTGTGTGTGTGGTGAGGGCGGGGTTCTCATTCCAGCTCTAATGGCACAAATCCGTCGACGAGGCGGCAGTCTGCCTTGAGAAGACATGTTTCCGGAGACTAGAGTCGCCATGGCTGTCGGCAGGTCGTCATGGTGGCGGGATGTCTAGGGGGAAGTGGGAGGAGAAGTCGTTATGGTGGCAGAGTGTATTGATGGGGGGGGGGGGGGGGGGGACTATATTTTACTGGGAGCAATACAGCCGAGCCCCCCCCCCCTCTACCCGTTCATGTTGGGCAACTTACCTAAAGCAATCTGTGTGCAAAGTTAGGTGAGGTTAGCCCTAAGCATCTGGCCTCCATCCTTGAGCTAATATATACATACATACATATGTATCTATATATATATATATATATATATATATATATATATATATATATATATATATATATAAATATATAAATATATATATATATATATATATATATATATATATATATATATATATATATATATATATATATACATATATATATACGTAAGTATATATTAGTTTTCTCCCTAAATGGTCTAGTCTTTTCATTTTAAATAGCCAGTCTTTTTCCTAAATGGTCCAGTTGTTTTGTCGCTAAATGACTCTTTTTCCCTCAATGGTCCAGTCTTCTTCAAACGGTCCAGTCTCTTGTAATCTTTCATAGGAGTCCCAAAATTCCAGGAGGTCTACCATCCAGTCATATGATCTAACAATTCAGCCTTGTGGGGGGAGGGGGGTCCCACAACCCAGTCTTTCTGTCCTATAATCCAGCCTTAGGATCCTACAATTTTAGTCTTGAGGTCCTACAATCCAGTCGTGCAATCCCATAATCCAGGGATTTGTGAGTCAGGGGAGGAGGGATCTCGAACGCCATATTTGACAATCCTTAGAAGAAAAACAAATAGACCGATTTGTGTCCTGTCTTGTCCGTAAACATCGAAGGATATCAGTGATCTTCGTCGAAGGATTCACAAATATTGGAATTCATTTGTGAAACATTAAATAGGGGGAAAAACAGAGTTTTGATTAAATAAAAAAATAACTCGACGTCGCATGTTGACCCAAGATAGAGAAGAAGAGGTCACTGGGTAGATGCTCTGAGGAGATGTGGGAACGGTTATGGCAGCATCCACCACTGAGGAGACGAGAGCTGGAGAAGTCCACTACGGAGCTCACCATAGCCCGTGCTACTTGGAACGTTTTGTTCCAGGTAGCGAATCTTAAACTACATGGAGAAGTGGAGGAGGCAGCAAGAGAAAGAGTAGCTACAAGCAAGAGGGAGGGTGAAAGAGTACAGAGATAACGCAAGAGGAGGAGAAGAATAAGGGAGAGAACTAAGAACGAAGAGACAAAAGCAATAGAAGATTTAATAGCAATAAAGAGGAACAGAAAGTTTAATAACAGTAAATACCAGCGGAAGGTTTAACAGCAAGCGACAGAAATGCGTTTAGTATTATTGTTACACCACACACACACACACACACACACACACACACACACACACACACACACACACACACACACACACACACACACACACACACACACACACATACAGGAAGCAGCCCATAACAGCTGTCTAACTCCCAGGTGCCAATTTACTGTTAGGTGAACAGGGGGGGGGGGGCATCATGGTGAAAGAAACTCAGACATTTGTTTCTGCTATCGCCGGGGATCGATCTCCACATTACGAATCCCGAGCGCTTTCCACTCAGCCACCAGGCCCCATCCCAGACCCCGGCGAGTAGACTTTCCTATGGGGTCTTGACTGGATCTGAGAAATACACCTTGCAGTACATACGACAGGGGTCAAGCGGGGTACGGAAGGGGGCCAATGTGGGGTCAGGTCAAGAGGGTGGGGTCAGATGGAGTAAAGGTCAGGTCGGGTGATGTGAAGGTCAAGTCATATTAAGTAAAGTTCAAGTCAGATTGTAATGCTCTAACAACGTATATTAACGTTAATAAACAGTTATTAACGTCGTAACAACGTTTAAAAACTGCAGATTGGCTTGAAGCTTTATTACAACGCTGTGGCAACGTTTTAACAACGTAAAACGTTCAGAAACGTTGTGAGTACGTTGTGTGTAATTGCAGGAATTACTACAAGATGCTGGAAACGTTGTGCAAAATTAGTGACTTTAAATAATATACAATTCGTGTGGGGGTCAGTTGTGATGGGAAAGGGGGCAGTGGGGAGGGGAAAAGGGGCAGTGGGGAGGGGAAAAGGGGCAGTGGGGAGGGCAAGGGGGGGCAGAGGAGAGGGGGGAAGGGAGCAGTAGGGAGGGCCGTAGGGAGCGGGGAGGCGAGTTAGGATCAATAAACAACATCAGAGACCTGCCGGCCACAATGAGCAGAGATACGTTAAGTGCTGCAGTCTAGTGCCATCTGATCGTCCTGGCCCGCTAACAGGGGGCCCAGGGCACATGTTATGGGGCCACTATGAGGGCCCAGGGCACATGTTATGGGGCCACTATGAGGGCCCAGGGCACATGTTATGGGGCCACTATGAGGGCCCAGGGCACATGTTATGGGGCCACTATGAGGGCCCAGGGCACATGTTATGGGGCCACTATGAGGGCCCAGGGCACATGTTATGGGGCCACTATGAGGGCCCAGGGCACATGTTATGGGGCCACTATGAGGGCCCAGGGCACATGTTATGGGGCCACTATGAGGGCCCAGGGCACATGTTATGGGGCCACTATGAGGGCCCAGGGCACATGTTATGGGGCCACTATGAGGGCCCAGGGCACATGTTATGGGACACGACAAAGGGTACAAGGCACACATCATGGGCCTCTACAAGGGGCCCAGGGCACACGTCATGGGCCACTATGAGGGCACAGGGCACACATCATGGGCCTCTACAAGGGGCCCAGGGCACACGTCATGGGCCACGACGAGGGGGCCCAGGGCACCAGTCCTGGGCCACTATGAGGGCCCAGGATACACGTCATGGGCCTCTACAAGGGGCCCAGGGCACACGTCATGGGCCTCTACAAGGGGCCCAGGGCACACGTCATGGGCCTCTACAAGGGGCCCAGGGCACACGTCATGGGCCTCTACAAGGGGCCCAGGGCACACATCATGGACCCTCCAACACTTTTCTTGTGTTCTCTAACACAAAATAAGTGTTAAGTTTGCAGATACAAACCTAAGTTCTAGGTTGATTAGAGTCCTAATCATCTAACAGGACTCTAATCATCCTATAGGATGATTTGAGTCCTGTTATGGACTCTAATCATCCTGTAGATTGGTCTTCTAAAAAAAAAATTGTCTTGCCTCTACTCTTCATAGACGCCGTCTTGTCGAACCGGCTCTGACACACAACTTACCCATCATGAACCTGAGTCCTGGTTTTGTTGCTGTTGACGCTTCCCTTTGATAGTATGTTCTTAAATGCCCCAACCTTCTTAACAAACGTGATCTGACTTTTAAGCTTTGCCCTTTTCTCTTATTCTTACCCTGTTTTCTTGCCCCTTTTCTTATTCTTACCCTGTTTTTGTTGCCCCTTTTCTTATTCTTACCCTGTTTTTGTTGCCCCTTTTCTTATTCTTACCCTGTTTTCTTGCCCCTTTTCTTATTCTTACCCTGTTTTCTTGCCGCTTTTCTTATTCTTACCCTGTTTTCTTGCCCCTTTTCTTATTCTTACCCTGTTTTCTTGCCCCTTTTCTTATTCTTACCCTGTTTTCTTGCCCCTTTTTTTATTCTTACCCTGTTTTCTTGCCCCTTTTCTTATTCTTACCCTGTTTTCTTGCCGCTTTTCTTATTCTTACCCTGTTTTCTTGCACCTTTTCTTATTCTAACCTTCCTCTTATTCCCATCTTATTTTTAACATTCATCTTATTCTTACCTTTTCTACCTTATTCTTATCATTTTCTCTTACCTGCTCTTCACTTCTCATATCACTTTCTTACCTTATTTATTTGTCTGTCCCTTCCTCTCATCTATTACATGACTTTATAATGGTCCATAATGGTCCATAAGTTTACAATGGTTTATAACGGACCGAAACGCTCTAGTTTCTTCATTTTCTGATGTTTAGTTTGCCCATTATATCTTCAGCCCCGTTATTGTGACTCATAGTCTGCACTTGTTAGTTAGTTTAGTTCATTTATTATAACCATTGTAAATTTTAGAAACGTTTAAACATGTTTCAATACGTTTATCTAATACCTTAAAGATACCAACGTTTATAAATGTTTCTTGTATAGGTGTAGTTAAATGTTCGTATTAAGGGGAGGGGGGTGGGGATTTTGTTCCGAAAGGTGGGGATTTTGTTCCGAAAGGTGGGGATGTTGTTCCGAAAGGTGGGGATTTTGTTCCGAAAGGTGGAGATGTTGTTCCGAAAGGTGGGGATTTTGTTCCGAAAGGTGGGGATGTTGTTCCGGAAGGTGGGGATTTTGTTTCGGAAGATGGGGATTTTGTTCCGAAAGGTGGGGATGTTGTTCCGGAAGGTGGGGATTTTGTTTCGAAAGATGGGGATTTTGTTCCGAAAGGTGAGGATTTTGTTCCGAAAGGTGGGGATTTTGTTCCGAAAGGTGGGGATGCTGGAAGGAGCGATGGGGGGGGGGGGGATGTTGTGTGTATAATAGCACCTTCCCCTTTTCCCCCCATGACACTGATGTCTGTCCACCCATTCGCCCCACCCAGGGACCCCATTCTGTCCACCCAGAATGGGGTCTCTCCACCCTGCTCTCTCTCTCTCTCTCTCTCTCTCTCTCTCTCTCTCTCTCTCTCTCTCTCTTTCTCTTTCTCTCTCTCTCTCTCTCTCTCTCTCTCTCTCTCTCTCTCTCTCTCTCTTTCTCTTTCTCTCTCTCTCTCTCTCTCTCTCTCTCTCTCTCTCTCTCTCTCTCTCTCTCTCTCTCTCTCTCTCTCTCTCTCTTTCTCTTTCTCTCTCTCTCTCTCTCTCTCTCTCTCTCTCTCTCTCTCTCTCTCTCTCTCTCTCTCTCTTTCTCTTTCTCTTTCTCTTTCTCTCTCTCTCTCTCTCTCTCTCTCTCTCTCTCTCTCTCTCTCTCTCTCTCTCTCTCTCTCTCTCTCTCTCTCTCTCTCTCTCTCTCTCTCTCTCTCTCTCTCTCTCTCTCTCTCTCTCTCTCTCTCTCTCTCTCTCTCTCTCTCTCTCTCTCTCTCTCTCTCTCTCTCTCGTAAGTTGCAAACGTATTATCGGGTTTCCGGAACGTTTCTTGGAGGCAATAGGCGACCGTCCCATGTATCAACAGAGGGTCACACCGGCAGATATGACCTGTCGCTGGTAACGGTGACGAAGAGGACCTTCCCGCCAAACACGAAGAACCTAGCCACAACGTTTCTAAACGTTATTACGCATTACAACGTTTCTAAACGTTATTACGCATTACAACGTTTCTAAACGTTATTACGCATTAGGGAGTAATATTTATAAACGTTGGTATCTTTAAGGGTATTAGATAAACCTATTGAAACATATTTAAACGTTTCTAAAATTTACTAATGGTTACAGATGTTAGTACGTATTAAAACATATCTAAACGTTACTACATATTAAAACATATCTACACGTTACTACATATTAAACGTTTCTAAACGTTACTATGTATTAAAACGTTTCTAAAACGTTACCACTCACTACAACGTTTATCAGCGTTTGGGGGGATACGTTGTGCTTCCTCTAGGATATCTGACCCACAAGCTCTGCCAAGTAGGGTTGTTGTTGCAGTTGCTTAAAATTCGCTACCTGGAACAAAAAATTCCAAGTAGCACGGGCTACGGTGAGCCCGTGGTGGACTATTAGGGAGTTCAGAACTCTCAGTGCAGAACACTGATCAGTCTTCCAGGTAGTGTTCAGAGAATCATGGAGCAGAGGATGACACGAGCATCACTCGGACTTTTTGATTAAGCATCGTTGATCGGGCACTAAGGGAAGGGAACTGTCAGGGGGGAAGCGCCAAGCCGTTACGACTATATAGCACTGGGAAGGGGTCAGGATAAGGATTGGGATGGGACGGAGGGGAAAGGAATGGTGCCCAACCACTTGGATGGTCGGGGATTGAACGCCGACCTGCATGAAGCGAGACCGTCGCTCTATCGTACAGCCCAAGTAGTTGGGCACTAAGCATCATACAATAATGGAAAGAATGGGCAGACTGCATCTTCTTTGACTGCCAAAAAGCCTTCGACACTGTACCCCTCAATAGTTTGATACATAAGCTTCAAAAATAGGTACATGATTAAGAAGTGAAGTCGCAGTTCACGGAACGGAATCAAACTCACAGGGTAGAATGATGAGATACATCAATGATCAAGACTCGAAATTATAGTGTTGATAATAAATATAAATGACTTAACTGGATGGGGGGCGGTGTGCAGGACAAACATATAAATTGTGACACTAGCTCTCCACGTATGTCAGTTGCTTAATTTAGAACCTGTACTTGAAGTCGATCTCGAACCCATTGTTGATGTGATGACTTATATTGAATTTTGTAACTAGCTCATCAAGATTGTAACTTGCTTAGCTAAATGAATTGTGGGGTTCAGTCCCTGAGCCCATTATGTGCCTCTGTAACCCTTTCCCCTACCGCCCACAAGATGGGTATGGGGTGCATAATAAATGAACTAAACTAAATGACTTAACTCCTGAGGTAAACTCATTCACGTCGATGTTTGCAGATAATGTAAATGTGATATAAATGATTTAGGAAGGACTGAATCCAACCTCTCATAGGCTCGACGATGCAGCGATAACCTTGCTTCTTGCTGGTCGGTGTTCGATCCCCGACGGTTCAGGTGGTTAAGCACCGTTCCTTCCTTTCGCCCTATCCTGTCCTCATATTCCTTCTATGCGTTATTTAGGACCGAAAGTGACATTCTCGACTTTAAAACAAACAATTGTAAGATGGCGAGATTGGCAGAAGATGATAAAAAGACAGACGATGGGTCTTCAGCGCAGTTGGCTCACATCCGATTGGTTCCAAGTTCGATACCCGGGGCACGATGACCCTTTATACCTAATGCCTCGGTTCACCCAGCACGTAAATATACTGACCAATCCACACACTAGAAAATGAAAGGACGACGACGTTTCGGTCCGTCTTAGACCATTTTCATTTCGACTGTGTCGATTGTAACATAATCGACTTGAGAATGGTCCAGGACGGACCGAAACGTCGTCGTCCCTTCACTTTCTAGTGTGTGGAGTGGTCAACATACTTCAGCCACGTTATTGTGACTCCTCGCCAGCACGTAAATAGGCAGCTGGAAGTTATGTGACTGCTATGGGTTGTATTCTGCCAGTGGTCAGAAAACAGCATGCGGGAGACTATGATATACCGTCCTGCCCCCACACCTTTGGCCAGCAACCTCAACGGTGACAAAGGAGAAGACTTAGGAGTGGACATAACACCTAACCTCACATCTGGCACACATATAGCTTGGGACAGGAGCAGGATCCGACTCTCTCTCTGGCCTCCTGACCTTTTCCCAGGAACCCTTTTATGTCCTGTGGGTTACATCTTGACACCCTAAGTTGTCGATAGTATACGCTTTCTCTACACGCGATCAGCGTTACTTTGTGTCAGTCTCTGTCTCTGTCTCTCTGCCTGTCTCTCTCTCTATGCCTGTCTCTCTCTCTCTCTCTCTCCTCTCTCTCTCTCTCTCTCTCCTCTCTCTCTCTCTCTCTCTCCTCTCTCTCTCTCTCTCTCTCTCTCTCTCTCTCTCTCTCTCTCTCTCTCTCTCTCTCTCTCTCTCTCTCTCTCTCTCTCTCTCTCTCTCTCTCTCTCTCTCTCTCTCTCTCTCTCTCTCTCTCTCTCTCTCTCTCTCTCTCTCTCTCTCTCTCTCTCTCTCTCGTAAGTGACTGGTGGTAACTGGAGGAGGAATGAGGCAATATCGCCGCGTGTTTCGTCAACACACTCAGCTGAGTCAGGTGGAGACCAAACCCTCATTATGGCCTGACAAATATTGGAAGTTGGGTCGGGGCGATGCGGTGTTGATGTGTGTACTCTGGCGCCTGCCTTGCACGCCCTCGCGTTATGCACTCTAGCGTCGGGTTAGCACGCACTCTCTCTCTCTCACTCTCTCTCTTTCTCTGTGACCTCGTGAGTCTGGCCCCCACGCACTCTCTAGTCCTTGCGTCTTGCTACCACTCACTCTTTCTGAGGGCTCTGGCGTTATCACACACTCGGCTACTTTCTTGGAGACTTCACCCCTCGCTTGAAGGCTGACGTTCGGTTTGAAGGCTGACCACCGTTTCTGAAGGCTGATCTCCTGTTTGGAGGCTAACTTCACGATGACAGCTCGCCTCAGCACCAGGGTACAGCCCAACCGCATTTTTCCATGTCACATATTCAGTACAGGCAGCGCCTGATCTACCTTTCATCTCAGTATTAATGTTAATTGCTTTCCGAAGGACACAAAACATAATTTAATCCAGCCTGACTTGACCTAACCTAACCTAACCTAACCATACCTAACCTAACCTAACCTAACCTAACCTAACCTAACCTAATCTAACCTGACTTTATCTAACCAAACCATACCTAAACTAAGCTGACTTTATCTAACCTAATCATATCTAATCTAAGGTGACTTTACTTAACCTAAATATATCTAATCTAAGCTGACTTTACCTAACCTAAATATATCTAATCTAACCAGACTTTATCTAACCTAACCATATCCAATCTAACCTGACTTTACCTAAGCTAACCATTTCTAATCTAATCAAGCCTAATCTTGCCTAACTTAACCTAATCTGATCTAACCAAGCCTTACCTAACCTAACTGACCTAACTTAACCTAACTTAGCCTAACCTAACCTAACTTAACGTAACATAATCTATCTAAAATAAAACCTAACCTAACTTAACGTTAACATAAGTTAACCAAAACTTACCTAACCTAATGCAACCGGTTCCAATAACCAGTTTGAGATTAAAATATCAGTATACACGTGCCCAGTGGTACCCAGTGGTGCCCAGTATTGCCCAGAGGTGCCCAGTGGTGCCCAGGGGTGCCAATTGGTGCCCAGAGGTGCCGTGTTTAGTGCCATTTTGCCTCGTCATGGATGGTACCTCAATTTCAGGGAGGCATCAGTCAATGCCACCATTACAAGTCATTCAGTGCCACCCAGTTTTTTGGTGCCAGTGCCAGGATATCCAGGATATAGTTACTGATAAACAATCACCATCAGTTTAAACCAATAAGCATCAATCACTCAGTAAAAGCCAATCAGCGTCAGCCATTCAGAGCGAACCAATCCTTATCCATCATTGGGGTGGAGAGGGGGTGAAGGGGGTGGTTAGCAAACAATCGTCAATCTAACAACACCAGGCAATCCGCGGCAGTCAATCAGGGAACCAGGGGACTCTAGGCCTTATTATCGACCTAAGGGACAGTTGTCATAAGTATTTCTTCACAAAAGTTGACCTTTAAGAGGGAGGAAATCCACTTGGGCTATGAGGCGACGCGAAGCTGCTACCAAGGAAGTGCTAACCACATTTTTTTCAATTTTAATTTCAATTTTTCACCTACTAAAGGGAGCTACTTTCACCTAAGGGAGCCGGTCGGCCGAGCGGACAGCACGCTGTACTTGTGATCCTGTGTTCCCGGGTTCGATCCCGGGCGCCGGCGAGAAACCATGGGCAGAGTTTCTATCACCCTATGCCCCTGTTACCTAGCAGTAAAATAGGCACCTGGGTGTTAGTCAGCTGTCACGGGCTGCTTCCTGGGGGTGGAGGCCTGGTCGAAGACCGGGCCGCGGGGACACTAAAAAGCCCCGAAATCATCTCAAGATAACCTCAAGATAACCTTAATATTGACGTTTTCTATGTATTCGGCCTGGACTAGCTTAGATAGATTGCTTGGATTTGCATGTTTATGGTAATGGCAGAACAGTTGCATTTTTTACGGAGTGGTAAATCGAGAGAGCGAACTGCAGTGATTACTGGACGATACTTAAACAAAACACACACTCAAGGAAGGAAATAAGGTGATGAATCTGCGAAAAATCTTCAGGTTATGTGATGGATGCGAACCTGCGTGTCTGGGGGAGGCCCGGGATTCATCAAGTATTAACGCGTCGACTTGCGAAACCTGTACATCTTTTTTCTTTTAATAATGCTGGAGGCTTTCTTTGCACTTATTAAACAGTTTATGGCTTCGGAACTTGTTGAAC
The DNA here is from genome assembly GCF_040958095.1 of Procambarus clarkii. Taxonomy (NCBI): domain Eukaryota; kingdom Metazoa; phylum Arthropoda; class Malacostraca; order Decapoda; family Cambaridae; genus Procambarus; species Procambarus clarkii. The sequence goes on from NC_091207.1 coordinate 24,714,310, forward strand.
TTGAACTTCGGAACAAAAACAACCTCAAGGTTGTTTTTGTTATAACAAGAACAAATGTCTAGTGAATTTTGTTCCTATAGACTCCTCAGGCACGCACACACACACACAACCGTCTGAACCATGACATGCTCAGACGTATCACTACAACCCCCATCAGAACTGCAGTACAGAAGGCCCCATCAGAACTGCAGTACAGAAGGCCCCATCAGAACTGCAGTACAGAAGGCCCCATCAGAACTGCAGTACAGAAGGCCCCATCAGAACTGCAGTACAGAAGGCCCCATCAGAACTGCAGTACAGAAGGCCCCATCAGAACTGCAGTACAGAAGGCCCCATCAGAACTGCAGTACAGAAGGCCCTATCAGAACTGCAGTACAGAAGGCCCCATCAGATACACGATTGCACGAATCAACTGCCATTCAGAATTTCCTGGACCACCCAGCGCCTTGTAAGCCACCAAGCGCTCTCTTGATTGGTCACAACGTATCAAATACAATGTGCTAAGCTAAACAGAAACGAACCCAACAACCCACCTAACATAACCTAACGATATATAGAAAACGGCGATTTTTGTAAACCGCTGACTGCAGTATTTTTTTTTTTTTAATTTAAGTTTTGCCCCAAGGGGCGAGTTTATTGGGCAGCGTCACTCATCCTGTGAGTGGACTCACCGCCATAGTGACAGTATTGGGCAGCGCCACTCATCCTGTGAGTGGACACACCGCCATAGTGACAGTATTGGGCAGCGCCACTCATCCTGTGAGTGGAAACACCGCCATAGTGACAGTATTGGGCAGCGCCACTCATCCTGTGAGTGGACACACCGCCATAGTGACAGTATTGGGCAGCGCCACTCATCCTGTGAGTGGACTCACCGCCATAGTGACAGTATTGGGCAGCGCCACTCATCCTGTGAGTGGACACACCGCCATAGTGACAGTATTGGGCAGCGCCACTCATCCTGTGAGTGGACACACCGCCATAGTGACAGTATTGGGCAGCGCCACTCATCCTGTGAGTGGACACACCGCCATAGTGACAGTATTGGGCAACGCCACTCATCCTGTGAGTGGACACACCGCCATAGTGACAGTATTGGGCAGCGTCACTCATCCTGTGAGTGGACACACCGCCATAGTGACAGTATTGGGCAGCGTCACTCATCCTGTGAGTGGACACACCGCCATAGTGACAGTATTGGACAGCGCCACTCATCCTGTGAGTGGATACACCACCATAGTGACAGTATTGGGCAACGCCACTCATCCTGTGAGTGGACACACCGCCATAGTGACAGTATTGGGCAACGTCACTCATCCTGTGAGTGGACACACCGCCATAGTGACAGTATTGGGCAGCGTCACTCATCCTGTCAGTGGACACACCGCCATAGTGACAGTATTGGGCAGCGCCACTCATCCTGTGAGTGGACACACCACCATAGTGACAGTATTGGGCAGCGTCACTCATCCTGTGAGTGGACACACCGCCATAGTGACAGTATTGGGCAGCGCCACTCATCCTGTCAGTGGACACACCGCCATAGTGACAGTATTGGGCAGCGCCACTCATCCTGTGAGTGGACACACCACCATAGTTACAGTATTGGGCAGCGTCACTCCTGTGAGTGGACACACCGCCATAGTGACAGTATTGGGCAGCGCCACTCCTACTGTGAGTGGACACACCGCTATAGTGACAGTATTGGGCAGCGCCACTCCTGCTGTGAGTGGACACACCGCCATAGTGACGGTATTGGGCAGCGCCACTCCTCCTGTGAGTGGACACACCGCCATAGTGACAGTATTGGGCAGCGTCACTCCTCCTGTGAGTGGACACACCGCCATAGTGACAGTATTGGGCAGCGCCACTCATCCTGTAAGTGGACACACCGCCATAGTGACAGTATTGGGCAGCGCCACTCCTCCTGTGAGTGGACACACCGCCATAGTGACAGTATTGGGCAGCGCCACTCATCCTGTGAGTGGACACACCGCCATAGTGACAGTATTGGGCAGCGCCACTCATCCTGTAAGTGGACACACCGCCATAGTGACAGTATTGGGCAGCGCCACTCATCCTGTGAGTGGACACATCGCCATAGTAGCATGTACAACACTCCCCAATAGGAAGAAAACCCGCTGGGTTGTTCATCCTGTCACTTGTACCCAGACACAGCTGGGCCTTGCTTAACTGTCTCAAGTGAAGCAGCTTATCAAACAAGAGGATTAATATTAGTCAACCCTTAAAAACTTGTAGTATCTTCCGGGTGCAAAATGGTGGAAATCTTTTGATAACAGCATTTATATTTGACAGGCAATAATTTCCTAACTCAATGTGAGGTTTACTATGCTAAACATATTTCTAATGTCTCTTAGATGTTCACATTCTCTCAGGTAGTGGTCAAGGCGGTGTCCATCACTCTCATCTCAGATTCTGCAACTCCGCTGCTCAGCTGTTGTTTCCATCCCGAATCTCCATGGATATTTGTATCCAAGACGGATTCGTGATATTACTGATTCTCTCTCGCGGCCACCACCTCTTCGTCATGATTGGGATTGCCAGCTGCAACCATATTGTACCATCGTACAGATTCACTGGTTAATGCTTCTATTTTACTTTCCTCAGTTACCTTGTCACGGTGGCTGATAATACCTCTAATTTGTAGAAGAATCTTAGATATGAAGTATTCAATATGGTCTCCTTCAGCGCCCTCAGCTATCAGCATATCTGCTCGTTCATTTCGTAGTACTTTTGTAATTCGTAATATATACCCAGGTTATACAGACCGACCATCGACACCCAGTATAACAGCAAGGAATGCACAAGCCAGGAATGATGTGAACAACAATGAACAAAGAGTGAACAGGAGGGGGGGAGAGAGGAGGCTTTTCCAGCGAGGTTGAGGTAATGTCGCCCAAGGGAGGGCCAGACTAAATCTTTACGGCCACCTGTGGCCGACCAGACAAAGGAAGGCTTGAGTGGGAAGGTGATAGTGCCCAGACCCTGAGACATTCTTCATCATTAATAGATATATAGATATCTATATAGATAAATATCTATATCTATAGATCTACTTGGACTTGGATCTGGCACTTAGATCTACTTAAAGTTAGATCTGGCACTTAGATCTACTTAGACTTAGATCTGGCACTTAGATCTACTTAAACTTAGATCTGGCACTTAGATCTACTTAGACTTAGATCTGGCACTTAGATCTACTTTAGACTTAGATCTGGTACTTAAATGTTGGGGAAACACCCTACTGCCTGTCAATAATATTCCACCCTCTCCAGCTCGAATCTGATTGGTTGAGACGATATAAGAGTCAAAAGTTTCAAGATTCTATTGGTTGATCACTTTCAAGGGGGCGTGGCTTAATTTGTATTAAACAGGAAATCTTCCAAGGAGGAGGATCATTTTGACTTGAGTCATGATAGGCCCGGCTGTGCTTATAATAATAATAATAATGAGAGAATCCACAGGAGCGGTAATGCGGATTCGAACCTATGCGGCGCTGGGTACTCCCAGATGCACTCTCTAAACGTCTACGTCACGACATGGTCAAAAGAATTGCAACCTGGAGCACTACTGCATCCACTAGGATCCCGGAGGCATCCTATTTGAACAGGATTTGATACAATTCCCCCCCCCCTAATGTACTCTAGCTCTTTCGTCTGGTAGTTCCACCTCTGACGCTCCTCTCTCAATAGACAAATCCCATTATCCTAATGACATTATCCACAGATAAATCATATTAACGTGATACAGCAATGAGTAAGTCGATAGGAGTGGCCTATAGTAGTCTAAAGCGTTCATCTGGCATAAGTTTTAATCCTCATTACAGCTCCTGTGTGATTTTCTCATTACCGAGTAACATGAAACACTCGATGGATTGTTTCAAGCGTAGGTTAGACATCTAAATGAATGAGTCTGAGTATTATTATATAAATATGAGCTGCCGCGTATGGACTGATAGGCCCACTCAACTTTCCTGTCTTCATGAATGACACACAAACTTTATTGAACATATTGTGCCATAGACTTATTGTAAAGTTCCCTGAGTAAAGTTGGTTATCGTATTTCTACTTCTTAAGACACCCAATTCACACATCCTAAAATAAAGCGAGTGACAACGTTTTGGTCTGTTTCGAACCATTATGAAACAGGACCGAAACGTCGCCCCCTATTCTGATTTTCCCGCGTGTGAGTTGCGTGTCTTAAGTTAGTTCGCGCCGCGTTCAAGATCCAAGTAAGGTTATAGAGACAAGGTAGTACCTCTCCAAAGGGTAGAGTAGCTTAGATTATTTCTGCCTTCGTCCTTACTTCTTAGCTTTACTAAATAAGGGTTTATATTTTTATTTTCCGTCATTATGATGTCTTTGGTGTTGGGTCCGATGATTAATATGTCCCGTTGTTTCTTAAGATGTAGCCTACATCTTAAGATATAGCCTACATCTTAAGATATAGCCTATATCTTAAGATACCGGGCTCTGTTTCGTCTGTTGCTGCTAGATATCTTAGTGTTTATTACTCCCATAGCATCAATTTGAGTGCTACTCCACACCCTCATCTCCCTTGAGTGCTACTCCACACCCTCACCTCTCCAAGTGCTTCTCCAAGTGCATCTCCAGAGCAGAAAAATGTTGTCTTCGTGTGAGTGGGGAAGTGTGTTCCGGGAGACGGTGGAAGTGACTATTGACCTCCGGGCCCTGAGCGCCGCCTCGGAGCTGTCAATATTCTGATGAGACGCCTCTCGGCCCTATACTCTATATCTCTATATCTATATCTATATCTATATCAAATATTTAAAATGTCACTGAATATTACCTAAACTTTCAAATTTGTTGTACTCCAACCAGCTAAGATTTCTCCTCGTTCGTTTGAAAGAGACTTCAAGTTGGAAAACTATTTTAAGTAAAATTTTAATTTTAATTTCAAATTTAACACTTAACTCACATAATTTTAATTGAATATGTTAAAAACATCGCAGCTGCCTCAATCATTGTTAGTCTGAAACTGATTTCAGAGAATTATTTTCGTGTATGATAATTCAACCGAACCAATTCTAGTCATTAAACCCAATAACAAGCAAATCTCCGACTTATGCGGACCTCACAGAAATTATATATTCGAAGAAAATCTTTGAAGCAGCCTCGCTTCTTGCAGGTCTGGGTTCGATACCGAAAGTGCAAGTAGTTGGGCACCGTTCCTTCCCTCTGTCATCATATCCCAGTTGATTGTTCTCGTATCCCAGTTGATTGTCATATTATCCCTCCCAAGTGCTATATAGCCATACTGGTTTGATGTTAGATCTGGTACTTAGATCTACTTAGATCTGGTACTTAGATCTAGTTAGATCTGGTACTTAGATCTACTTAGACTTAGATCTGGTACTTAAATGCTGGTGGAACACCCTACACACCCTGCTGGTGAAACACCCTACACACCCTGCTGGTGGAACACCCTACACACCCTGCTGGTGGAACACCCTACACACCCTGCTGGTGAAACACCCTACACACCCTGCTGGTGGAACACCCTACACACCCTGCTGGTGGAACACCCTACACACCCTGCTGGTGGAACACCCTACACACCCTGCTGGTGGAACACCCTACACACCCTGCTGATGAAACACCCTACACACCCTGCTGGTGGAACACCCTACACACCCTGCTGGTGGAACACCCTACACACCCTGCTGGTGGAACACCCTACACACCCTGCTGATGAAACACCCTACACACCCTGCTGGTGGAACACCCTACACACCCTGCTGATGAAACACCCTACACACCCTGCTGGTGGAACACCCTACACACCCTGCTGGTGGAACACCCTACACACCCTGCTGGTGGAACACCCTACACACCCTGCTGGTGGAACACCTTACACACCCTGCTGGTGGAACACCTTACACACCCTGCTGGTGGAACACCTTACACACCCTGCTGGTGGAACACCCTACACACCCTGCTGGTGGAACACCTTACACACCCTGCTGGTGGAACACCTTACACACCCTGCTGGTGGAACACCTTACACACCCTGCTGGTGAAACACCCTACACACCCTGCTGGTGGAACACCCTACACACCCTGCTGGTGGAACACCTTACACACCCTGCTGGTGGAACACCCTACACACCCTGCTGGTGGAACACCCTACACACCCTGCTGATGAAACACCCTACACACCCTGCTGGTGGAACACCCTACACACCCTGCTGGTGGAACACCTTACACACCCTGCTGGTGGAACACCCTACACACCCTGCTGGTGAAACACCCTACACACCCTGCTGGTGGAACACCTTACACACCCTGCTGGTGAAACACCCTACACACCCTGCTGATGAAACACCCTACACACCCTGCTGATGAAACACCCTACACACCCTGCTGGTGGAACACCCTACACACCCTGCTGGTGGAACACCCTACACACCCTGCTGGTGGAACACCCTACACACCCTGCTGGTGGAACACCCTGTGAAAGTTATTACTGTACGCCTAAAGGTCATTGCTCATTGGTAAACAGTCTGTGGGCTTGAACTGACGTGCGGTGTTCTCAAAGTTCAAAGGTATAGGTCAAAGACTTTTAGGATTTTCAATTTGAATATTTTTTTTCTGCAAGGTCAAAGGTATGAATTATTTCGTGTGGTAGGAGTGAGGAAACTAGGCCTACCCGGGAGCCGGTCGGCCGAGCGGACAGCACACTGGACTTGTGATCCTGTGGTCCCGGGTTCGATCCCGGGCGCCGGCGAGAAACAATGGGCAGAGTTTCTGTCACCCTATGCCCCTGTTACCTAGCAGTAAAAATAGGTACCTGGGTGTTAGTCAGCTGTCGTGGGCTGCTTCCTGGGGGTGGAGGTCTGGTCGAGGACCGGGCCGCGGGGACACTAAAAAAAAGCCCCGAAATCATCTCAAGATAACCTCAAGATACCTCCATAGGTCAAAAATGGGTTCCCTACATCCATAGCTCTGAAACTGTTTCCTACCTCCATAGGTCAAAAATGGGTTCCCTACATCCATAGCTCTGAACCTATTTCCCTCATAGCTCAGAAACTATTCCCAACTACAATAGCACAATATCTATTCCCAAACCATAATAGCTGAAAAAAGCTATTCCCAATTACCAATTTGTGTCTCATGGACGGAACAGAAACAGATGGGCAGAGTTTCTTCCACCTGATGCCTCTGTTCACTTAGCAGTGAATAGGTATCTGCGAGTTGGACAGCATTTGCAGTCTGCAACCTGGAGATGTGTGTGTGTGTGAGAGAGAGAAACAGATAAACTATAAATATGAAAGAGAAATATAGGTCGGAAGCGGTATATTAGACGACCGACGATTATAGAGGCGGGGTCCAAGAGCTGAATGCTTGATCCTATAAGCACGAATAGTAAACACACACACACACACACACACACACACACACACACACACACACACACACACACACACACACACACACACACACACACACACACACACACACTCACACACACCCATCCACACACCCCCCCCACACACACACACACCCACACACCCACACACACACACACACCCACACCCACACACACACACCCACACACACCCACACACACACACCCACACCCACACCCACACCCACACACACACACCCACACACACACCCACACACACACACACACACACACACACCCACCCACACCCACACACACCCACACTCACACCCACACACTCACACACACACCCACACACACCCACACACCCACACACACACCCACACCCACACACACACACACACACACACACACACCCACACACACACACACACACACACACACACACCCACACACACACACACACACACACACACCCACACTCACACACACACACACCCACACTCCACATCAGCCAACATTACCCACCCACATATATCAGGAAGCACGGAGCCCCAACAACCCCAGATAATAAACGACTGGAGAAAAGATATATGGAAAGACATACTGGTGGAAGGGAAGGCAGAGGATGGGTATCCCTTCCCACCCCCTCCCCCCCTCCCTTCTCTCCCATCGTACAGAGAGGACGAGGATGAGTAAGGGGAGTCTAGGATGTGAGTTTTGAAGGATGAGTAGAATCTTGGAGATAAAAGAGAGTCTTCCGGGTGGGGGAGGATCATGTAGGAGGGGAGATTCATGGAAAAGAAGGGGTGGGGAAATCTTGGAGGTGGGGGAGAGTCTTTGAGGAGGGGGCAGGACGTTAGAGGGGGGGGAGGGGAATGGTAGTAGAATCGACCCGTGTCTCGCGGCCGGGTTCGAGGCCTGAAAAAGAGACAGTCAGTTGGGCATTAATAGATTCACCCCTATTCACCCAGCAGTAACTAGAACCTGGTTGTAAATCAATAATCGGGCGTGTTCCAGGTAAACATACTAATGGGGTATCGTTTAGCGAAAGATCTCAGCCTTTTAAAACGAGTCAGAAGTCATTTACTCATGTAAAAAAATATATTTTTACTAAAATACAATACTGTTAACAGTAAAAACTCTACTGTTTACAATTGGTCGTTCTTTCATCTTTATGTCGTTCTCGGAAAATTTAAAACAAACTCCTGTTGCCTCACTGTTTTTTCTTTAATTTAGAGAGAATAATTTTACTTTATTTTTTCTCGTAAATTTCGCATTTTAGTGACAATTATTTTTTTCAGGTAAACAATAATAACTTTCCTCTCATCTTTTTGCCTGCACATCACCACCAGTACATTCATACGTGCACGTTACCACCTGTATATTTACTCCTGTACATCCAAACCACATACGTCAGATCAGTCCAGTAATATGAAGCTCGGATGAGAAAAAATTATTGCATTAGGCATAAAACAAAGCTGTATAGAGTTTACAGCTGCGCTACAGCTGAAAGGTATGAGATATAAGTTAAACGAATTAAATCTAATATCAATGGAAGAAAATGAAGTATGTGAGACATGATCACAACATACAAAATACTCATGCAATAGACAATGGCAAAGTTGGCACACGAACAAGGGATACAAGGGATGTAGAGGGGAAACTGTGTACCGGAATGAGCCATCGGGATGTCAACGATCTTGTCATTGTCAGAGTAGAGAAAAATAGAATGCACTAAGTTGAGTAGCGGAGGTAGACTCCATACACAGCTTTAAATGTAAGTTGGAACCGGATCAATAAGTTTCAAAACCTCTGCGTCAGTTTAGTGAGCCTGTAGGAGCCTGGCACCGAGAGAATCTGGCTCTGAGAGAGAGTCTAGCACTGACTTGGGCGGAACCAAAGAGCTGTAGCTAATACCCCCGACAGTGTATATTTAGGTTAGTACAACTAGATAAGTTCAATCATCACATACATTTACACACACACACACATATATATACATTTGGACCCCAGCCAGGCTAGCTTCTGTCGTGAGTTTCCACCCCATATATATATATATATATATATATATATATATATATATATATATATATATATATATATATGGGGGAGTCACAGGAGGTCAGAAGCCACAGATGATCAGAGGTCAGGAGTCAGGAGTAGGCCAAAGGTCAGAGGTTAGTAGTCATTAGTAGCCAGATTAGGTCAAACGTCAGATGACAGGAGTGAGAGGAGGTCAGAGGACAGGAGTGAGAGGAGGTCAGAGGTCAGGAGAGAACACAGGTCAGAGGTCAGACAATATCACTTATTCACAAACTCTACGGGGAACCCGACCTGCATCACCCTTAAAGAACTTTAATGAACTAAAGTAGCAGATAATAAAGGATTTAGTTACAAAAAATAATCAGGAAATTCTTAATGTAAAGAGAAAATGTCACATTGATCTATTACTTCTAATCAATATCAATTGATTAGAAGATCTATTACTTCTAATCAATATCAATTGATTAGAAGATCTATTACTTCTAATCCAACACTGGGAACATCATTGCTCTGTCAGTATAATCGATACCTATCATTTTAATTATTAAAATTATAGATGTTATTCCTTTAAGATGTATGCTAGAGCCCTTAATACAACGGCTACCGTGAACACCCTTGATACAACAGCTGATGTGATCACAATACAACAGCTACTGTGACCCTTAATACAACAGGTACAGTGAACACCCTTGATACAACAGCTACAGTGAACACCCTTAATACAACAGGTACAGTGAACACCCCTAATACAACAGGTACAGTGAACACCCGTAATACAACAGGTACAGTGAACACCCCTAATACAACAGGTACAGTGAACACCCTTAATACAACAGGTACAGTGAACACCCGTAATACAACAGGTACAGTGAACACCCTTAATACAACAGGTACAGTGAACACCCGTAATACAACAGGTACAGTGAACACCCTTAATACAACAGGTACAGTGAACACCCTTAATACAACAGGTACAGTGAACACCCTTAATACAGCAGCTACAGTGAACACCCTTAATACAACAGCTACAGTGAACACCCTTAATACAACAGCTACAGTGAACACCCTTAATACAACAGCTACAGTGAACACCCTTAATACAACAGCTACAGTGAACACCCTTAATACAACAGGTACAGTGAACACCCTTAATACAACAGCTACAGTGAACACCCTTAATACAACAGCTACAGTGAACACCCTTAATACAACAGGTACAGTGAACACCCTTAATACAACAGCTACAGTGAACACCCTTAATACAACAGGTACAGTGAACACCCTTAATACAACAGGTACAGTGAACACCCTTAATACAACAGCTACAGTGAACACCCTTAATACAACAGCTACAGTGAACACCCTTAATACAACAGCTACAGTGAACACCCTTAATACAACAGCTACAGTGAACACCCTTAATACAACAGCTACAGTGAACACCCGCACTTGGACCAATTGCAGCTAATCTTACTGAACTGGTCTTTTGGGCTCCGTGACGAGTGAAGACACCTGCTTGATGGGGTTCTGGGAGTTCTTCGACTCCCCAAGCCCGGCCCGAGGCCAGGCTCGACTTGTGCGAGCTTGGTCCACCAGGCTGTTGCTTGGAGCAGCCCGCAGGCCCACATATCCACCACGCGTGTTCCTTAGAAGGCGAGAGAATCTACACTACCTGTGTGGTATCTTCAGAGTGTGGTCTAAATACTGTTTACACTTGTTAATGCTAACTAGCTCACCAAGATTATAACTTGCTTAGCTAAATGAATTGTGGGGTTCAGTCCCCTGAGCCCATTATATGTGGCTCTGTAACCCTTCCCACTACCGCCCACAGGATGGGTATGGGCTGCATAGTAGGCATCCATCAGTCTCAGGAGACTATGGAGTTGAGCTCTGATGTCGGCCTGGTCTGGAGTGGCCTCACCAGGGCACAAAGCCAGGGTAGGTTGTTTAACAGGTACATGATGTTTAACAGTGATAAATTCCAGGTACTCAGGTACGGTAAAAATGAGGACCTTAAACATAATACAGGGTACAAAACACAATCAAATGTGCCCATAGTAGGAAAACAGCATGTAAAGGATTTGGGAATAATAATGTCTGACGACCTAACGTTTAAGGAGCATAACCAAGCAAATATTGCGACAGCCAGAAAAATGATAGGATGGATTACGAGAACTTTCAAATCCAGGGATCCCATCACAATGGTTGTACTCTTCAAGTCACTTGTGTTGTCCCGTCTTGAGTACTGCTCAGTACTCACTTCCCCCTTCAGAGCAGGAGAGATTGCTGAAATAGAGGGAATACAGAGAACATATACGGCACGCATAGACGCAATAAAGCACCTAAATTATTGGGATCGTCTGAAAGCCCTCCAAATGTACTCACTAGAAAGAAGACGAGAGAGATATCAAATAATATACACCTGGAAGATACTGGAGGGCCAAGTACCAAATCTACACAGTAAAATAACAACGTACTGGAGTGAACGACATGGAAGAAAATGTAGAATAGAACCAATGAAGAGCAGAGGTGCCATAGGCACAATCAGAGAACACTGTATAAACATCAGAGGTCCGCGGTTGTTCAACGTCCTCCCAGCAAGCATAAGAAATATTGCCGGAACAACCGTGGACATTTTCAAGAGGAAACTAGATTTATTCCTCCAAGGAGTGCCGGACCAACCGGGCTGTGGTGGGTATGTGGGCCTGCGGGCCGCTCCAAGCAACAGTCTGGTGGACCAAACTCTCACAAGTCGGGCCGGGCTTGGGGAGTAGAAGAACTCCCAGAACCCCATCAACCAGGTATCAACCAGGTATCAACCAGGTTGATTCGGGGGAGAAGCTGTTACTCAGGCAGCAGGTCTAAGTTTAGTTTAGTTCATAAATGAACTAAACTAAACTCATGTGTTAACCTTGGGTGCCCTCTGGTGACCTCTAGAGGTCAGCAGGGTTAGTGGGGTGTCCGATGAGGGTCACCCCTGGATAGGTTAGGTGAAGTTAAGTTAGGTTAGGTTAGGTTTGGTTAACCCTGTGATCCCGTGATCGGGTAGCCCGTCCTCTCAACTAATACGTCTCATTCGGTACGTAATGGTCCTTAACACACAAATTACAATTTACTACGACACGTAGAAGCTCACAAATACCCACGTTTTCTGTGCATGCGTTGATTAGGTTAGGTAGGTTGCTTGGGTATGTACGTTTCTGGTTAGCTTAGCACCTTGCATCGTGTACGTTGTTGCAAATCAGGAGCAGAATGACAAGGACCTGTCCTAGATAGTTTGTGGTGACGTCTGTCCCCATACATGTACTCATAAGTACATATCACTACATAGTTCGGTGTCATGCTTACAATGGGCTAGTGGACTACGGGCTCACCATAGCCCGTGCTACCTGGAACATTTTGTTCCTGGTAGCGAATCTTAAACAACAATAACATACAATGAGCTGAAGAAAGGCGTCACACCGGTGAGACTCCTAGAATAGAAACTACTTCCTAGTGGCACTCACCCTGAGACAAGAACTATAAAACTATACCTCTCGAAGGAGGTGGGAAGGCAAGTATCAGGGGGAAAGCGCCAAGCCATTACGACTATATAGCACTGGGAAGAGGGTCAGGATAAGGATTTGGGATGGGACGGGGGGAAGGAATGGTGCCCAACCACTTGAATGGGCACAGAGAAGACAAGGCCCTGTCTGAAGGAAGGAAGGGAGGGAGGGAGGGAGGGAGAGAGGGAGGCCTCTTACCTTCGTCTAGTAGGGGTGTCGTGGCTCTCCATCTCCTTGGCCTTCTCCATCACACTCTCAATGATGGCTCTCTCCTCCTCGCTCAGCTGACTCAGGTCCACGTCCGGTGCTCCTGTGGAGAAGGAAAACAAGACGCTCTCATCTCCTCATAACAACGCCTTGTATTCTGACACTAATCAGCTTAGCATTTTAAAAGCACCGAATCACCTTCTGTGGTTGATTGTTCAATAAACCCTTGAACTATATGTTTAACACATCTCTCACCCTGTCCATGGAGGACAGAAGAAAATGTATATATGTTGGTTAGCATTGTAAATGTGTGGCCACGTCTGTGGTAGAAAAAAAAAACTAATCAGCGCCCTGAACCCTAAGACACATAAGATGCTGTGAATCACACGTAAGATGCAGATAGTTGCTTAAATAGCTAATTAGACCCCCCCCAATTACCGTCATCTTGAAGATTAACATGATAGCTTCGTGGATATACGACACGTATTTGTTAAAAAGCATTTCTTCTTTACGTGGACAGAAAACCTGTATTAAAACATCGAAGTCACTGTAGGGCATCTTCTGGCCTTCCTCAAATTGCTAACCACAACAGTTGCCTAACTCCTGGATACCAATTCTAATGTTCGGTGAACAGACACATTACAGGTGAAAGGAAACGTGTCCAATCATATCCAATCATATAGGGAGCCGGTCGGCCGAGCGGACGGCACGCTGGACTTGTGATCCTGTGGTCCTGGGTTCGATCCCAGGCGCCGGCGAGAAACAATGGGCAAAGTTTCTTTCACTCTATGCCTCTGTTACCTAGCAGTAAAATAGGTACCTGGGTGTTAGTCAGCTGTCACGGGCTGCTTCCTGGGGGTGGAGGCCTGGTCGAGGACCGGGCCGCGGGGACACTAAAGCCCCGAAATCATCTCCAGATAACCTCCAGATCCTGGCGGGGTAATGAACCCGGGTCGCTCGAGTGTGAGTCGAGGACGTAGACTACTGTACTAAAGGACCCATTTAATTGGTTTGGTGTTGGGCTTAAGGCCTATCAACCTCTGGAGGGTTATTAAGCTCATCACAATATATTACAGCCCAACTACCATATGTACTTTAGTAAACTCTCATTGTATATACTAATCCAAGAAGCGGGGGTATACCCAATATATACCCATTCGGTATATATACCCAATGTAAGATTATTTGCATAAAACATGTATTCATTTCTATCATAATTTCTATTCACTTAATAATAATCCTTGTTTTATTTCAATAATGTTCAGCCAAATATTTAAATGATGCAATCAGGCAGTCACTGGGTGAATGATACCTAATGTGTTTGGTGTCAAGTTGATGTTTCTCACCATCAACTCAGAGGCAATCAGCAGATTGCTGCCCATCAGTGTAGCCCCCACTCTGCTGCCCACCAGTGTAGCCCCTCTCTGCTGCCCACCAGTGTAGCCCCCACTCTGCTGCCCACCAGTGTAGCCCCCACTCTGCTGCCCACCAGTGTAGCCCCTCTCTGCTGCCCACCAGTGTAGCCCCTCTCTGCTGCCCACCAGTGTAGCCCCTCTCTGCTGCCCACCAGTGTAGCCCCTCTCTGCTGCCCACCAGTGTAGCCCCACTCTGCTGCCCACCAGTGTAGCCCCTCTCTGCTGCCCACCAGTGTAGCCCCACTCTGCTGCCCACCAGTGTAGCCCCACTCTGCTGCCCACCAGTGTAGCCCCACTCTGCTGCCCACCAGTGTAGCCCCTCTCTGCTGCCCACCAGTGTAGCCCCACTCTGCTGCCCACCAGTGTAGCCCCTCTCTGCTGCCCACCAGTGTAGCCCCTCTCTGCTGCCCACCAGTGTAGCCCCCACTCTGCTGCCCACCAGTGTAGCCCCCACTCTGCTGCCCACCAGTGTAGCCCCTCTCTGCTGCCCACCAGTGTAGCCCCTCTCTGCTGCCCACCAGTGTAGCCCCTCTCTGCTGCCCACCAGTGTAGCCCCTCTCTGCTGCCCACCAGTGTAGCCCCACTCTGCTGCCCACCAGTGTAGCCCCTCTCTGCTGCCCACCAGTGTAGCCCCCACTCTGCTGCCCACCAGTGTAGCCCCCACTCTGCTGCCCACCAGTGTAGCCCCTCTCTGCTGCCCACCAGTGTAGCCCCTCTCTGCTGCCCACCAGTGTAGCCCCTCTCTGCTGCCCACCAGTGTAGCCCCTCTCTGCTGCCCACCAGTGTAGCCCCCACTCTGCTGCCCACCAGTGTAGCCCCCACTCTGCTGCCCACCAGTGTAGCCCCCACTCTGCTGCCCACCAGTGTAGCCCCTCTCTGCTGCCCACCAGTGTAGCCCCTCTCTGCTGCCCACCAGTGTAGCCCCCACTCTGCTGCCCACCAGTGTAGCCCCACTCTGCTGCCCACCAGTGTAGCCCCCACTCTGCTGCCCACCAGTGTAGCCCCCACTCTGCTGCCCACCAGTGTAGCCCCTCTCTGCTGCCCACCAGTGTAGCCCCTCTCTGCTGCCCACCAGTGTAGCCCCTCTCTGCTGCCCACCAGTGTAGCCCCTCTCTGCTGCCCACCAGTGTAGCCCCTCTCTGCTGCCCACCAGTGTAGCCCCTCTCTGCTGCCCACCAGTGTAGCCCCACTCTGCTGCCCACCAGTGTAGCCCCTCTCTGCTGCCCACCAGTGTAGCCCCTCTCTGCTGCCCACCAGTGCAGCCCCACTCTGCTGCCCACCAGTGTAGCCCCCACTCTGCTGCCCACCAGTGTAGCCCCCACTCTGCTGCCCACCAGTGTAGCCCCTCTCTGCTGCCCACCAGTGCAGCCCCACTCTGCTGCCCACCAGTGTAGCCCCCACTCTGCTGCCCACCAGTGTAGCCCCTCTCTGCTGCCCACCAGTGCAGCCCCACTCTGCTGCCCACCAGTGTAGCCCCACTCTGCTGCCCACCAGTGTAGCCCCTCTCTGCTGCCCACCAGTGTAGCCCCTCTCTGCTGCCCACCAGTGTAGCCCCACTCTGCTGCCCACCAGTGTAGTCCCTCTCTGCTGCCCACCAGTGCAGCCCCACTCTGCTGCCCACCAGTGTAGCCCCACTCTGCTGCCCACCAGTGTAGCCCCACTCTGCTGCCCACCAGTGTAGCCCCACTCTGCTGCCCACCAGTGTAGCCCCACTCTGCTGCCCACCAGTGTAGCCCCACTCTGCTGCCCACCAGTGTAGCCCCACTCTGCTGCCCACCAGTGTAGCCCCCACTCTGCTGCCCACCAGTGTAGCCCCACTCTGCTGCCCACCAGTGTAGCCCCTCTCTGCTGCCCACCAGTGCAGCCCCACTCTGCTGCCCACCAGTGTAGCCCCACTCTGCTGCCCACCAGTGTAGCCCCACTCTGCTGCCCACCAGTGTAGCCCCACTCTGCTGCCCACCAGTGTAGCCCCACTCTGCTGCCCACCAGTGTAGCCCCACTCTGCTGCCCACCAGTGTAGCCCCACTCTGCTGCCCACCAGTGTAGCCCCACTCTGCTGCCCACCAGTGTAGCCCCACTCTGCTGCCCACCAGTGTAGCCCCACTCTGCTGCCCACCAGTGTAGCCCCACTCTGCTGCCCACCAGTGTAGCCCCACTCTGCTGCCCACCAGTGTAGCCCCACTCTGCTGCCCACCAGTGTAGCCCCCACTCTGCTGCCCACCAGTGTAGCCCCACTCTGCTGCCCACCAGTGTAGCCCCTCTCTGCTGCCCACCAGTGCAGCCCCACTCTGCTGCCCACCAGTGTAGCCCCACTCTGCTGCCCACCAGTGTAGCCCCACTCTGCTGCCCACCAGTGTAGCCCCACTCTGCTGCCCACCAGTGTAGCCCCACTCTGCTGCCCACCAGTGTAGCCCCACTCTGCTGCCCACCAGTGTAGCCCCACTCTGCTGCCCACCAGTGTAGCCCCACTCTGCTGCCCACCAGTGTAGCCCCACTCTGCTGCCCACCAGTGTAGCCCCACTCTGCTGCCCACCAGTGTAGCCCCACTCTGCTGCCCACCAGTGTAGCCCCACTCTGCTGCCCACCAGTGTAGCCCCACTCTGCTGCCCACCAGTGTAGCCCCACTCTGCTGCCCACCAGTGTAGCCCCACTCTGCTGCCCACCAGTGTAGCCCCACTCTGCTGCCCACCAATGACCTAATAGAACTCGTCCCCCGGAGGTCATGTATTTTGCACCTACACCTTGACCTCTGTCTGTTCTCAGCATATATAACCAACTTTGCCAACAAAACGACAGCAAAATTGCCTAATCCTCGAGTCATTAACATTGTATTCCATCGATTGGGCCGAAGGACACGATGTTTAAGAGATCTAACCCGATGGGAGAAATTCTGCCATTCTCAGACGAAACGTAGATTGCTAAATTTTATTTAGCAAATAAGCCAAGCCAGAGGACGGAGGGTGTGGTACAACGGTACCCCCACCAGCACCAGGCGAGGGTGTGGTACAACGGTACCCCCACCAGCACCAGGCGAGGGTGTGGTACAACGGTACCCCCACCAGGCGAGGGTGTGGTACAACGGTACCCCCACCAGCACCAGGCGAGGGTGTGGTACTACGGTACCCCCACCAGGCGAGGGTGTGGTACTACGGTACCCCCACCAGGCGAGGGTGTGGTACTACGGTACCCCCACCAGGCGAGGGTGTGGTACTACGGTACCCCCACCAGGCGAGGGTGTGGTACTACGGTACCCCCACCAGGCGAGGGTGTGGTACTACGGTACCCCCACCAGGCGAGGGTGTGGTACTACGGTACCCCCACCAGGCGAGGGTGTGGTACTACGGTACCCCCACCAGGCGAGGGTGTGGTACTACGGTACCCCCACCAGGCGAGGGTGTGGTACTACGGTACCCCCACCAGGCGAGGGTGTGGTACTACGGTACCCCCACTAGCACCAGGCGAGGGTGTGGTACTACGGTACCCCCACCAGCACCAGGCGAGGGTGTGGTATTGATTGACGGCAGACAGTACTAAGACTATCCACCGTGTACTCGCCTCTGGCTACCCTAAAGTCCCTTACTGAGCAAAAAAAAAACAGTGCTATATCAGTATAGCACTTTTCTAATATATAATATATGTATATATAACAAACTTTAAACATCACCCACCAGTGGGCCTCAAACCCAGAAAGCACAACTATCTTCCAGTAGCTGCCATAACTAGTACGCCTTAGTCCACTACACTAAAATCAGACCCTTAAAAGAGATAGAGATTTCGAGGTATTTACCTATAGACACGAGTTTTCCCCACATTGACAGTGGCTTGATGAAAGACCGTGAAGTAACCCCCCTCACCACTCAGGTGTCCTTGGGAGGTGGAGATATTTGGGGCAAATACCTCGAAATCTCTATCTCTTTTAAGGGTCTGATGTTGGTGTAGTGGGCTAAGGCATACAAGTTATGGCAGCGACTGGAAGGTACTTGTGCTTTCTGGGTTCGAGGCCCATTGGAAGGTGTTGTCTAAAGTTTGTTAAACTTCACTTGTGGTTTAAAAGCAAGTCAGTGTATATATATATATATATATATATATATATATATATATATATATATATATATATATATATATATATATATTGGTAGCAGTCTTTCTTGTAAACATATATTGTTGAATATGACCGAAAGGTTAAGATTAATAATCTAACACGAATCTTCTCAATATTTCTTACGTTTTTCTTCACTGTCAAGGGTCCCTACAACAGTACCAGAGGTGGTACTCCTACATATATATATATATATATATATATATATATATATATATATATATATATATATATATATATATATATATATATATATATATATATATATATATAAATAGAGAGAGAGAGAGAGAGAGAGAGAGAGAGAGAGAGAGAGAGAGAGAGAGAGAGAGAGAGACTATTTATTTATATATATAACTGTTGTAAAATAAAGACTGTTCTTCCAAACATTCTCGTTGTCGAGTCACGTGACTGCACCCTCCTGGGGGCCCCCATTGGCCCACAAGCACTCGAGGAGGTCCTGGAGGCAAAGATCACTGATCTAAGGAGAATGCTGGACAGGACTGACAAGATTGATGCCCATGATGCTCTCTTCCTCCTCACAAGATGCCTGTCTCTCCCCAAGTTGACCTACTTTCTGAGATGTTCTCCATCCTACAGCAGGCCTAAATTAAATGTGTATGACACCCTTCTGAGGTCCATGCTGGTGAAAGTCCTGAACCTTCCGCTGGACGATTCTCAATGGGAGCAAGCACCCCTTCCTATAAGACTCGGCGGCCTTGTTGTCCGCATAGCTTCCCACATTGCTGTACAAGTCTTTTTTCCTCCTCCCATGCATCGTATGACCTCGTAAAAGATATCCTACTAGAACCCCTGAATGGTTTAGCAGGGATACACGATCCTGCTTTCACTGAATGTTCAAATCAGTGGGATGCTCTTGCAGCCCCAGCACCCATCACAGATCCAACAAAAAAAATAGAAACAATCTAGCTGAGATTACCCACTAATGAACAAAATATTTGATTCCATGCTCAGCGCAGAAACATCAGATGAGGAGAAAGCCCGCCTGAGAGCAGTGGATGCCCCCCATGCAGGGGACTTCCTTCTGGCTTTACCCATGTCGGGAACAGGCATGCGTCTGGATCCAGAATCCCTTCGTGTAGCAGGGATTGGTGCACCATTTCGCCTTGGTGCCCCAATTCACATTGAATACAAGAGTATACAACAGGGTGGAAGCAGACCAATATGGACTCCATGGGTTGCACTACGAAAGCTTAATGGGCTGGCATGCAAGACAAGAAGATTAATGACATCATCAAGAGGAGCCTTGCCTCACCTCAGTGTCCAGCGGAGAGAGAACCTCGTATCTTACGGGACTAAAACCTGATGATCCAGCACTTCGCCCAGATGGCATCACAATATACCCCTGGAAGAGGGGGCAGACAGCTGGTGTGGGACTACACATGTGTATCCACCCTGACATCTACATACGCTTCGGTGCTGATCAAGCAGGTGGGGCGGCCAACCACAGGGAAACAGCAAAATCAATTAAGTACAAGCGACTGGAAGGTCAATACACCTTTGTTCCCATAGCGTCTGAGACACACGGCCCCTGGGGCAAGAGTGCGTTGGGTTTCCTCAAAGAATTAGGCTCCAAACTCACTGACGTCACCAGAGACCCAAGGACTGAGAGTTTCTTGTTTCAGCGCCTCAGTGTGGCGATCCAGAGGGGAAACGCCTGCTGCATCCTCGGTTCCTGTCAGGAAGCTGAGGAGCTCCAAGTGATCCATAACCTTTAAGCACTTATTATATTAACCAATGTACATCATGTAACCCTTTAAATATATATATATATATATATATATATATATATATATATATATATATATATATATATATATATATATGTATGTATGTATGTATGTATGTATGTGTGTTACGTAACGATAACAAATAGACAAATAGAATTGACTAATATAGAAATTCTTCTCCTGTGAAGAAAACAATAGAAAGCTACAATTAATGAATCATTAGAGGCCACATAGTTAAGTATTTACCAGCCTACATATCATGCAACAAGAAGCCAGGACTACTTTGCTAATACTTTTACTTATTAACTGTATTTCTGTGCATTTATTTTTCACTCTCCTTACGGTTTCTAATTATAATTACCTTACCTTATCTTCTGTGTGGGCATGTGTCTTTCTCTCTTCTCTCTCTCTCTCTCTCTCTCTCTCTCTCTCTCTCTCTCTCTCTCTCTCTCTCTCTCTCTCTCTCTCTCTCTCTCTCTCTCTCTCTCTCTCTCTCTCTCTCTCTCTCAATTATTGTGTTTACATTTGAACATTATTCTGACGTTTGAAAGTATTATTCTGACGTTTCAGTGTATCTCTAGGTGCAAATGCTGTGTTTGTGTGTGTTTGTGTGTTTTAGAATACATGTTTAAGTATGGCTTTGAATACGTGTGTGTGTGTGTGTGTGTGTGTGTGTGTATGTGTGTGTTTTTGTGTGTGTGTGTACAAACGTACGCATCACCCTGACCTATTTAGGCAGTGCTACGCAAACCCAAAAAAAGCCTTTATCTCCTAATTATGCAACCCCTTCACATTTGTTCAGTATATCTACGCAAGTTTTGCGTAAAGGTCTACACTTACACAATATTAAATTCCAAGATAAACTTGCACATAAACTGATTTATATATAAAAAATACATTGTTAATTTCTAAAAAAAATACATAAGCGTGGCAGGAGCAGATGATTAATGAGAGTGCTTTCAGTTTTATATATTAGTTGATGTTTATTGTGAAATTAACACGTGAAAACATTATCATCTAGCGTTTTACAGGACTAAATGTTTACTGTGTGTTTATATGCATTAAGGTATTGAGGCAGCTTTAAATTATAGGCTTCTACGCTAACTACTTCTTAACCCGAAGGCCTACGGGAGCCTTCAGCGAGGCCTCTCGTATAATACATCGCCATCTGACGTCAAAATTCCCCAATGAACAAAATATGATGCACCGTAAATCGTTCCGGCTCACAAACGTATCACGTTTTCTATGAGTGGATCAGTCGGTTAGGTAAGGTTCGGACAATTGAGTACATCATTTTCTGTCCATTGTGATAACTCGAGAGAACGGGCTAGTTCGCTGGTTAGGGCGGCTAGGGGGGCCGTCTGTGCCCCCGGCTCTAGCCCAAGCCTTGTCTACTAACGTGCACTTTGCTAAAATAGGAGAAATAAAATCGTGCTGTAAGGGTGAGATGCTGAAGAGACTATGTGGCCGGGGCGGCCTAAGTGGCTAGGTTTAGTGGCGGCATTCTACTTGAGCAGCTGATGAGCATTGTATCATGTGCTGCTCACTGTGCAGCTGCTGAGCACCGTCTCATGTGCTCACCAGCAGCACAATGTGTCCAGCGCCTCGCTAAGAAAAAAAAAACTTGATCTAACTTTATCCGGTTTAAACTTACTTGCTTGAGCTTGGCCCCCGGGGGAGCCCGCAGGTGGCAGTGTGATGCCCTGAGGGGTTGGGGCCATCGGCCCCTGTGTAGATGGCCAAGCGTGGGGCTGCTGCCCCACTTGTGGACCCAACTTCTCTTGCATGGAACCCACAGGACCCGCACTACCCACACTCGAAGCACTGGAACCCTGACTAATTTGATGTCCCTGTGGATCTTGTCCTAAGGATCCTTGCCTATATATCCCAGGTTTTTTATCCTGAATTCCCCTGGCCTGGCTTAACAAGTCCTGCCCACTAAATCTCAGGCTTTGATTGTCTTGCATAGAATCCAACGAACTTTGTGCTCTAAAGGGCTGAAACCCCTGGTTGTGGGGGGCCATGCTTCCAGCGGCCTTGTTGAGGCCCTCTGAGAGGGGAGGTCTCTGCAGCTCACCGCCTGTGGGAGACAAGAGCACAAGTCCCAGACTTAGTAATCTACTGTAATGTGTCTGCCTGGTCGTCTGCCAACGTGGTATTAGCACATTCTCCTGCAGAAGACCTGTAAAGTATATACATGGTAAGTCACATCATGATGAACAGAATGAACATGGTGAACAGAAGGTACATGGTGAACAGAAGGTACATGGGGAACAGAAGGTACATGGTGAACAGAAGGAACATGGGGAACAGAAGGTACATGGTGAACAGAAGGAACATGGGAAACAGTAGGTACATGGGGAACAGAAGGTACATGGTGAACAGAAGGTACATGGTGAACAGAAGGAACATGGTGAACAGAAGGAACATGGTGAACAGAAGGTACATGGTGAACAGAAGGAACATGGTGAACAGAAGGAAATTGATGAACAAAAGGAACTTGATGAACAAAAGGAACATGATGAACAGAAGGAACATGGTGAACAGAAGGAACATGATGAACAAAAAGGATAAAATGGTTACAACGTCAAATGAATGTAATAGAACAACGTCAAAAGTCGTGTTAGAACTACGTCAAAAGTCGTGTTAGAACAACGTCAAATGTCGCGTTAGAACAACGTCAAATGTCGTGTTAGAACAACGTCAAACGTCGTGTTAAAACAACGTCAAACGTCGTGTTAGAACAACGTCAAAAGTCGTGTTAGAACAACGTCAAAGGTCGTGTTAAAACAACGTCAAATGTCGTGTTAGAACAACGTCAAAAGTCGCGTTAGAACAACGTCAAAAGTGGTGTTAGAACAACGTCAAAAGTCGTGTTAAAACAACGTCAAATGTCGTGTTAGAACAACGTCAAAAGTGGTGTTAGAACAACGTCAAAAGTCGTGTTAAAACAACGTCAAATGTCGTGTTAGAACAACGTCAAAAGTCGTGTTAGAAAATAATGGATAATGTCATGACCCCACCTTACAACAGACGAAGGACACACAACAAAGTCAAAGGGAAACAAAGGATACACAACAGAGGCAGGAATATACACAACAGAGACAGCAAGATACACAACAGAAGCAGGAAGATACACAACAGAGGCAAGAATACACACAACAGAAGCTAGATGATATACAACAGAGATAGGAGGGTATCCATCTAGTAGACAAGCAACGTGATTGGCCAAAGGGAGAACTAACTACCTCCACGGTGAAGAACGACAAATTAACGATCGTAACAACGCCCGCCCAAACGACATCACACGTCTCTCTCTCTCTCCCCAGTGTCGTACGACAGGAATTTGCGCGGGGGAATTTAGAAAAAATTCTGAACGTCGCCACAGCGAAGGGAAGAGAATATTGGTTGTTCGGAATTCACAGATACTCGAAGATCATTGGAGCAGGAACCGGGGGGGGGGGTCGAACCGGCATCCTTGGCAACCTCTAGTTGCGTGTCTTATCCATGGGGGCCAGGACAATGCTACCCAGCCACTTTGACTGGACGGTAGAGCGACGGTCTCGCTTCATGCAGGTCGGTGTTCAATCCCCGACCGTCCACTTGTGATTGGGCACCATTCTTCCATCTCTCTCTCCGTCCCATCCCAAATCCTTATCCTGACCCCTTCCCAGTGCTATAAACTCGTAATGGCTTGACTCCTTCCTGTGGTAATTAAGACAAAAATTAAAAGCTATTGATTTTCTCAGACATATCACGACATTGTAGCTTCATTGTATATTCAAAGATTCTTTTATCATTATTATTATTATTATTATTATTATTATTATTTATTAGGGCCTTATTCACAAGTCTCTGAAGAGGGTAAGAAATGAGCATCATACTAAATACATTGACTATTTATTTGGCACTCAGCCCATACAGCTGTGTCTCTGTTGGACTTTAAACGTGTCTATATGACAGCGTTTAGGTCCAGGACCATAACCAAGTTGACTCGATTAAGGTCCGGATCGGACCGCAGAGTGGTCACGAACCCTTTATTTTCAGGTCAGCGAGATGGAGGTCTAATTTTCAGCCCCGTTATTGGGACTAACTGTTTGTAAATAGCTATATATCAGGTCAGACGTCATTAGGGAATATCTCGAATATTTATGCAACGTAGCAGCAATCTACCGTTCAGTGGACACACCATCCAAGAGTGGCGTTGGTTCGACGTTGATAACGATGATTTATCGATGAATTGACTTGGGTATCGTACCTCTTGGGCATCGTACGACCCATCGTTCCTGCGGTCGTACCTATACCAAGCAAGACGTTGATGAGGTATAAAATTCATTAATTAAAATGAAATACAAGAGTGATGGAAAATATATTGTATGGCGTATTTGTAAGACCTAGCGATTGATTCCCCTTTATGGGTTACGACATTGTGTATACGAGTTGTTAGGGTAAGAAATAAGCATCGGGGGTAAGAAATAATCGGGGGTAATCGGGGGGGGTTGTTAGGGTAAGAAATAAGCATATACGGGGAGACTTAACTATATTTACTAACTGTACATATGTATTTGTATTTAATATTTCCATGTATTGTTTCGGGTATCTGTGAATTGCTTGTTTGATTGACGTGTGAGCTGTCCGGTCTGTGTGTGTGTGTGTGTGTGTGTGAGTGCGTTCGTGGCTCATGCTTCAGGGCAGCCAACCCTTGCGAGTGTGGTCTGCCAATATTTAGTAAATCACTGTTATATGTTGTAGTTAGAATGAAAAAAAACATTTGCGTATGTTCTAATTCTGAAGTTTTGTATTCAGGTTCATTTATATTGTTGTTTTTAAGTACCCTGAGAGGATATACGGTATTCGTATAAGTTGGTAGTGTGTAGTTGACCTGTGGGGAGGGTTGGGGGGGCTGGAAGAGCTGCCTGCGTTCACTGGTCTGAGAGATTTGGTAGCTGTTGGTGGGAAATTTGTCGTGCTGTGATGAGCGTGTAGTGACGTTGGTCACTCGACTTGGTAATGGTCCAAGACAGACCGAAACGTCGTCGTCGTCTCCTTAGCTTGTGGTGTGTTGGTTTGGTCTTTATAGTAGCGTTATTATTTTGTCTTTTAAGGTAAGACTTAATTATTTGGAGATGATTGTTTTTGAAGTTAACAGTGTGTATATATATATATATATATATGTCGTACCTAGTAGCCAGAACTCACTTCTCAGCCTACTATTCAAGGCCCGATTTGCCTAATAAGCCAAGTTTTCCTGAATTAATATATTTACTATAATTTTTTTCTTATGAAATGATAAAGCTACCCTTTTCACTATGTATGAGGTCAATTTTTTTTTATTGGAGTTAAAATTAACGTAGATATATGACCGAACCTAACCAACCCTACCTAACCTAACCTAACCTATATATATAGGTAAGGTTAGGTTAGGTAGCCAAAAAAAGCTAGGTTAGGTTAGGTTAGGTAGGTTAGGTAGACGAAAAAACATTAATTCATGAAAACTTGGCTTATTAGGCAAATCGGGCCTTGCATAGTAGGCTGAGAAGTGAGTTCTGGCTACTAGGTACGACATATATATATATATATATATATATATATATATATATATATATATATATATAATATATATATATATATATATATATATATATATAATATATATATTTTTTTTTTTACTTGTAAATCTCGTGGCTTCGTGACGTATTATATATTTTTCTTTGTAGGGACTTGAAGTCATTTTCTTCAAGTCATGTGAAACTCTAACTTTTGGAACGAGTTTTGACTTTGCCATTTGTCAGTCCAGTTGGGACTTAGTTTTTGGGAGGGCAAAAAAAGTGTTTGCCGTTTGAGAAAGTGTTTAGTTGCAACGACTTGTTGCTTGTTGACGTTAGTGATAAGTTGCCCCCCCACAGTAGTTACTTGATTGTTGTTTAGGCTCTTGAGATTTCAATTTTGATTAATCCTTAGTGATTTTGCTTTTGAATAAAGTCACCAATTATCCACTTTGACCACAACTTGGTTGTACTTCACTGGTTATCTAGTGTATCCATGTTGTTAAGTTTGTCACCTGGCAGCCCGTCCTCCAAACAAAGACCCAAAGTCCATTCCATGCACCCGCCAAACCCCCTGTTTATGAATGAAAAACGGTTTACACACGACTCGACTAATGACGTCCGAACACTTCCGGAACAAGTGATTCGCCGACGACTCTTGTTCGAACCACAACGCTGTAAATGCTTCACCCACGTACTACAAATACAAATAATCGCCAACAGAACCTAAACACCTAACCTAACCAGTGCCTAAAGATGCACATTATGCTGATATATAATAATATTAATTTATATATGATAAAATTCCTGTTTTGAATGAACAGCATTTTAAAATTGATGAATGCGTCTGTGGGGGTCAACCGCTGGATGGAATGGACTTGGTCCGAGGACGGATTGCACCTGGTTAACTTGGTGACATCTAGACTTAAGCCTTTGAGATAAACTTTATTATATGATGAGTATTAACTTTGTTGTGGTGTATATCTTGCAAATAG
This sequence comes from Procambarus clarkii, assembly GCF_040958095.1. NCBI lineage: Eukaryota > Metazoa > Arthropoda > Malacostraca > Decapoda > Cambaridae > Procambarus > Procambarus clarkii. The sequence continues at coordinate 24,741,303 of NC_091207.1, forward strand.
CTGTTATATAGACCCCAGTAAATTGGTGGCTTTTATTCTAGACTTTCACTATAGATTGATTATATATATAGACTATATATATAGATTATATATATAGACTATAGATTATATATAGACCATTGAAGCTGTGATCTGTTGCATACAGACGTTTACTCGACGATGGGGAAAAATGAAGCCGACTATTTCCCATTTGAAAAGGAGTAAAGATGAGACCAAAAATTTCCTCCTTGTTCTTGGATTTTCCTAAGAGCCTCCAAGAGGAAATATGAAGGAGGAGCGGGAGTGCCCATCATCCCTTAAGTCTGATTGCTTTCTCGGATCTTTGGCTAAACTTATATGACTTTTGTCTTTATCGCTTCCTTTTCTGTTTCATGATGGCGGACCTGTAGCTCCTCTCTCCTCGGAACTGTTAACTCTTTGGAGACTCTCTTACGTCTCTCAATTCCAGCCTTCCTGCTCCTCCAGATCTTCTGCGAACAATCTTCATTACAACTAACGTCTGCAAAGTTTTTAAATGGATAAAATGCCTATCATAGATAAGTGCTGCAGATGGTAAGGTTCCTGCTGCCGTGGCTAGAGAGTGTGGCACGGTCTCCTGACCCTAAGTCCCTTCTCCACTAACCATGTTGTCTGTTTTCTGAAGCCTAGCGAGTCTCTTAGGCAACAATGTTTCAACCTCGTCCTCAGAATGGTTGGGTTTTCCACAATGGAATCTCTGTAACGTGTTGTATCTATGGGAAAAATACTTGGAGCAGTACGACGGGATCGAACTTCCCTCCTGGGTCACTCCAGGCTCAAGGTGGTGTAACTTTGAGCCTATCGTCGTCCACCATTAAGGCGCGCGTCTGAGATGACCCAGGAGGCTTGTACGATCCCCCGTCCTGTTTCAGTCATTTCCTCAGGGTATCATTCCGTCCCTCTATCCACCTACATCCTACATGGGGGCCTCGTAGCCTGGTGGATAGCGCGCAGGACTCGTAATTCTGTGGCGCGGGTTCGATTCCCGCACGAGGCAGAAACAAATGGGCAAAGTTTCTTTCACCCTAAAATGCCCCTGTTACCTAGCAGTAAATAGGTACCTGGGAGTTAGTCAGCTGTCACGGGCTGCTTCCTGGGGGTGGAGGCCTGGTCGAGGCCGCGGGGACACTAAAAAAAAAAAACGAAATCATCTCAAGATAACCTCAAGATAACTTATCTCAGCGCCAATCCTTGTCCTCGTATTCCCTCCATGTGCTTTATAGGCATCATGACTTGGTGCTTTCTCTTCTGCTATCTTCGCTGGGCTTGTTGTTATCTGAAACTGTTATCTTCGCTCGGTTTGTCAGTCCATATTTTAGGAGTGTTTTCATGGCGCTCTATCGCATGACATTCCTGATCAGCCTATGGCAGAACATTTCCTTTGTTCTTCCTGTATATATTAGGAAAGATTTTGACAAGACATTAGTCTTTGACTCCAAAACTTTCATTCTTATTCCCTTTTACTTTTTAAATTATAGTCTTCTTTGATTGATCCGCCTGTATTGTCTGGCTCAACTTTTGCCTCTTTTTTTTCTTAAGAACTAGGTTCTGTTGTGCGAGTGCGTGTGTGTGTGTGTGTGTGCGTGCGTGTGTGTGTGTGTGTGTGTGTGTGTGTGTGTGTGTGTGTGTGTGTGTGTGTGTGTGTGTGTGTGTGTGTGTGTGTGTGTGTGTGTGCATAAAAGGCGATCTTTCACCTTCGACTACACACCATCATTCGTTCTTTGCGATTGACTGGTTCCGATTCTCTGTATCTTGCTGCAGATCAAGCTGTGGCCGTCATGGTTACAGTGACCAGAAGACTCGAAGCTTCGAAGAGGGGAATTACGAGCCAGGACAAGCAAGAACGAGAGGACCCGGAACAGAGAATCACAAGGGGGTGGATGGGTGAGCGAGAGCGCGCGTCTCGTCCACCAGCTGTCGCCGTCGTCGCCATCCTCGTCGTCGCTTCGGTATCAACACTCACAGGTATAATCAAGGGGGTAAGCAACTTGGGGTCGTTGTTTGGGGTTCCTGGTGATCACCACTAGACAACAACAGTCCTATCAATCTTGACTGGTTGGTTCAGCGACGACCTTGCTTCTTGCAGGATGGTGTTCGATCCCTAGAGCACCGTTCCTAACCCCTTCCCCCGCTTTCCTATCCCAAATCCTTGTTCTCGTAACCCTTCTATGATGGTCTAACATTTCTTCACAACATTTCATCAAAGCAGGAGCTCGCGGAGTACTCTCATATCCCAGGGTAGCCAACCCTTCAGCTGGTAAGGCGTCTGACAAACACAAAGCGTCATTATGACGCGATGACGTTATTTCAACGTAAAAAGAAATTGCGTCGTAGTTACGCTGTTGGTTGGGAAGCCACTTCATTAAAGTAACCCGTCCTCGATTCAAGTCCATTCCATCCAGCGGTCGACTCCACAGACGCATTCATAAATTTTTACATGCTGTTCATTCCAAACGGGAATTTTCTCATATAAATTAATATTATAATATATTAGCATATTGTGCATATATAGGCATAAGAAGGTTAGGTTAGGTGTTTAGGTTCTGTTGGCGATTATTTGTATTTGTAGTACGTGGGTGAAGCATTTACAGCGTTGTGGTTCGAACAAAAGTCGTCAGTGAAGCACTTGTTCCGGAAGTGTTCGAACGTCAACAATTGTGAGTCGTGAGTAAACCGTTTTTCATTCATAAACAGCTGGGGTTTGGCGGGTGGATGGAATCACTTTTGGATCTTTGTTTAGAGGACGGGCTGTGCAAATTCATAGCGGCTCACAAACATTCACGTTTTCCATGAGAGTCGCTCGGTTAGGTTAGGCACGGGTGTTTTGCCGCCTTATTTTATGTCCGTTGTGGCCACTTGAGAGGACGGGTTGCTGCTACGATATGCATCGCAGCGGATCGGGGCGTTGCTAGGTGCGTCACTTACTTTAATGCAGCCCGTCCTCTAAACAAAGGTCCAAAAGTGATTCCATGCACCCGCCAAACCCCCTGTTTATGAATGAAAAGCGGTTTACACACGACTCATAACTGCTGACGTTCGAACATATCCGGAACAAGTGCTTCACTGACGAATTTTGTTCGAATCGCAACGCTCTAAATGCTTCACCCACGTACTACAAATACAAATAATCGCCAACAGAACCTAAACACCTAGCCTTACCTATGCCTATATATGCACAATATGCTAATATATTATAATATTAATTTATATTTGAGAACATTCCTGTTTTGAATGAACAGCATATTAAAATTGATGAATTCGTCTGTGGGGTCCACCACTGAACGTAATGGACTTGAGTCGAGGACGGGTTGGATTTACAGTACACCATATTTTACCCGTTGGGGATTTTGACGTCACAATTTGATGTATTGTCCCAGAGGACGGGGATGTCTACGGAGCGGATCTCTGAGGACAACCTGTCCTTAGAGAGGTTCTTAAACAGAATTTCCACCGAGTGAAAAGCGTCATCCAGCTTCCATTAAAATTAAAGATCACCCATCAGAGAAATCTAAACAAGGGGCTCTTTCCAAACCCCCGAAATATCACAACTCAATCAAGAAAAGCAAATAGACGCAGGCAACACCGAAGGAGCAATCAGGTTAATTAAAACTGTTGACAAACTTGGACTCCGGCGCCGCGGGGTCTTATTGGACCAGTACCCACCCAGACCACCAGGGACCACGGGGTCCTCTTGGACCAGTACCCACCCAGACCACCAGGGGTCACAGGGTCTCTCTTGGACCAGTACCCACCCAGACCACCAGGGGCCACGGGGTCCCTCTTGGACCAGTACCCACCCAGACCACCAGGGGCCACAGGGTCTCTCTTGGACCAGTACCCACCCAGACCACCAGGGGCCACGGGGTCCCTCTTGGACAAGTACCCACCCAGACCTCCAGGGGCCACGGGGTCCTCTTGGACCAGTACCCACCCAGACCACCAGGGGCCACAGGGTCTCTCTTGGACCAGTACCCACCCAGACCACCAGGGGCCACGGGGTCCCTCTTGGACCAGTACCCACCCAGACCACCAGGGGCCACGGGGTCCCTCTTGGACCAGTACCCACCCAGACCACCAGGGGCCACGGGGTCCCTCTTGGACCAGTACCCACCCAGACCACCAGGGGCCACGGGGTCCCTCTTGGACCAGTACCCACCCAGACCACCAGGGGCCACGGGGTCCCTCTTGGACCAGTACCCACCCAGACCACCAGGGGCCACGGGGTCCCTCTTGGACCAGTACCCACCTAGACCACCAGGGGCCACGGGGTCCCTCTTGGACCAGTACCCACCCAGACCACCAGGGGCCACGGGGTCCTCTTGGACCAGTACCCACCCAGACCACCAGGGGCCACGGGGTCCCTCTTGGACCAGTACCCACCCAGACCACCAGGGGCCACGGGGTCCTCTTGGACCAGTACCCACCCAGACCACCAGGGGCCACGGGGTCCCTCTTGGACCAGTACCCACCCAGACCACCAGGGGCCACGGGGTCCCTCTTGGACCAGTACCCACCCAGCCCACCAGGGGCCACGGGGTCCCTCTTGGACCAGTACCCACCCAGACCACCAGGGGCCACGGGGTCCCTCTTGAACCAGTACCCACCCAGACCACCAGGGGCCACGGGGTCCTCTTGGACCAGTACCCACCCAGCCCACCAGGGGCCACGGGGTCCCTCTTGGACCAGTACCCACCCAGACCACCAGGGGCCACGGGGTCCCTCTTGAACCAGTACCCAACCAGACCACCAGGGCCACAGGGTCCCCCTTGGACCAGTACACACCCAGATCATTGATCCCCGGACCATTGCTATCAGAGCTAAGCCATCAGACTTCTTTGATCTGAAACCATTTAATCTTTTCATTCAGATCCGCAAATGGACTCACAGACCTGAGGTCTCAGTGCATCAAACAACATATCGCGGGTGCGGTAGAGTGCCTTACGGCTCAACTCTCGTTATCCAGCGTCTGTCCCCTCAGCGATGTCCCTGAAGACTCCGAGACCTGTTTTTGAATTATTAAAAGTAAAATTAACTTTTCATTCAACGGAAGAACAGGAATTTTAGAGTCATAGCAACCCACCCTTCCAGCGTCTGGCTGGACGCTGAGAATAGACAGCTACAGTGATGGAACCACTCACAGCTGTCTATCAACAATTCCTCCTCCTCTCTCCACGTCATTCACTCATGCTACTTGTCAATCATGCTTCACCGGTGACTCCAAACATCTCATTGTCTTTACCGTAATAGACTATCCGTATTGTGTACTGTAGAGCGATACTCTCACCCCATCTCTGGCGTTTAGTCATTGGGGAAATAACAGAGAATTTGCCCCTTGAGGTCAACTTCAGATACCTTAAGTCCACTACAAATGCAAATTAGACTCCTACATTCAACCCATTACATCACAAGCCTGTCTACTCAGACAGGCTTGTCTGTTATGTCTATTCAGACATAATATGGCTATGTTATGTCTACTCAGACATAACATGTCTATATTATGTCTACTCAGACATAAGTGTGGGTTTTTATCCTATGTCATTGAACTTTTTGTGAGATTTATGTCAAGAAATTACACAAAGTAATTTCGCACTCTCTCTTGAGTGCTTTGTCGAGGTCTGAGTCATTGGTCGTTGAAATGGAAGTCTCGTCCAAACCACACACTCAGACCTTGACAAAGCACTCAGGAGAGTGCGAAAGACTTGGTGTACATCTTGACATAAATCTTACAAATACACAAGTGTGTGTTTTTTTTTATCCTAAACTCGCAACATCTCTGTTCACCACGTTCCCGAACATCCACGAAAGAAAGGAACTATGATGCATGTCTCGTGTTCAATGCCGGAACAAGGTGTTCAGTTGGGTCAATAGTCCAACACTTCAAATGCAGCCCACTTAGAAAAGTAACCGTTCATGACTACGATTTTTATCCATCGAACTCTATTAGGATAGGTGGGTTGCTTGGGTGCGTACGTTTCATAGTTGGGTTAGGTTAGATTGGATATCTTACGGAGCGCCAAATGAAGAGAGAGAGTCCAGACTGACGTCTCAAGATAAGCAACCTTACGACTGGGCGTAAGACCGAGTCGTAAGGCCGTCCGGCGTTTGTCAGACGTTCTGTCGTCCCGACGAAGCAGCTACCGACTTGCTGAACGAAGCATTTTACCGATATTCTAAGGCATGAAGTGGGGTTACCTTACCTTGAGGTTACCTTGAGGTGCTTCCGGGGCTTAGCGTCCCCGCGGCCCGGTCGTCGACCAGGCCTCCTGGTTGCCGGACTGATCAACCAGGCTGTTGGACGCGGCTGCTCGCAGCCTGACGTATGAGTCACAGCCTGGTTGATCAGGTATCCTTTGGAGGTGCTTATCCAAATGAAGGGGTGAAGGATGCCATTCTCAAACCCAGTTGCAAGTACAGCGCAAGCTAGTGAGATCCTCACAGACTCTCAGACTCATAGACTAACAGACAAAAAATAGCAGACCCATAGATTCAGACTAAAACCACAGACCTACAGACCCTACATGTACATATACATCTACCCCCCCCCCCCCCTTACATTCCTATACTTCCACAGACCCAAACTCCCACAGACCCCCGCTCCCACAGACCCAAACTCCCACAGACCCCCGCTCCCACAGACCCAAATTTCCACAGAACCACGCTTCCACAGACCCAAATTTCCACAGAACCACGCTCCCACAGACCCAAATTTCCACAGAACCACGCTCCCACAGACAGATTCCATAAAAACATGATGTAAGTGTTTCCCCAAAAATATATCGTGAATACATAAACCTATCAAAAGCAGTCACTTTCACCCGAGCAAAACTTCGGTTTTAAAGATATGATTCGTGTTTTTGAACAATTCAGAAACCTGTTTTTTTTCCATTTATATGCTGGCGCTGAAATTCAGGTGATGTCACATTTTTGTATTTTTTTCTTTAACTACGCAGCTATTTAAAAGAAATACATCATGGTACGAATGTATAAAACTTAAAGTTAACAAATCAAATGGGATACAATCCCTAGAAACACAAACCGAAACTGTCTCTAATTTCCGCTTGTTACAACTTGTAATAAAGTTGTTACATCTTGGCTTAACATGTTTCTGACGTATTAGAACGTTGTTACAACTTGCTATATTGGTTGTTATAACTGGTTAGGAGGTGTTAAAACTTGTTCGAACGTTGTACCAACGTCGTAGTTTCGATGTGTGTTTGGCGGGATCCTATATGGGAACTGGGCCATTGTGAGCTCTGAGAAGGGAAGACAAATTATCATCTAAATCGGTCAATTGAAATATCTGTCCGTCTGTGTGTCCGAGGTTGAAGACCAGACACTTGGAGGTAGCATCACCCAGTTTTTTTCCCAGTAATTGCTGGTGGGTACGTGCTCATCATGGTATGGTAGATTAGGATTGGCATAAAATAAGTGTCAGGTGACATTGTGCTACAGTGACCCCCCCCCCCTTCCCGGCCCGAAAAATCTTGCTATGCATTTATGACTCGACTCTGAAATATTATTACTATAATGTAGTTGTAATATTGTAAAACATTACGCAATGATCCCGCTACAAAATTATAGAAAAGTCTAATAATAAAACTTTCCCTTAAACCCTTAATATAGTTTGACGTTATGGTTTGGTCTCCATTGTTTATAAACGAACTATGTGTAAAGTGTTCCTACAGTGTAGTAATACTGTAGTTAATGATTCCTAATAGTAACACTATAGCAGAGAGGGGGGAAAAGAGAGAGAGGGGAGAGGGAGATAGAAAGAGAGAGGGGAGAGGGAGATAGAAAGAGAGAAGGGAGAGGGAGATAGAAAGAGAGAGGGGAGAGGGAGATAGAAAGAGAGAGGGGAGAGGGAGATAGAAAGAGAGAGGGGAGAGGGAGATAGAAAGAGAGAGGAGAGAGGAAGATAGAAAGAGAGAGGGGAGAGGGAGATAGAAAGAGAGAGGGGGGGGCCCAGACAAGATCTTGCAACAACTGGGGACCCTGTCTAGTGTGTACTCGTCTATTTTTACTCACCTATTTGTGTCTGCAGGATCGAGCATTGACTCTTGGATCCCGCCTTTCGAGTAACGGTTGTTTACAGCAATGACTCCGGTCCTATTTCCCTATCATATTTAGTTTCAAAAATTATGAATAGTATTTGTTTCCACAACCTGTTCCTTGAGTGCATTCCATTTTTTAAACTACTCTCACGCTAAAGGAAAACTTCCTAACATCTCTGTGACTCATCTGAGTTTCCAGCTTCCACCCATGTCCCCTCGTTCTGTTACTATTCCGTGTGAAGATTTCGTCTATGTCCATTCTGTCAATCCCCCTGAGTATTTTATACGTTCCTATCATATCCCCCCTCTTCTTTCTTTATTCTAGTGTCGTAAGGCACAGTTCCTTCAGGCGCTCTTCATACCCCATCCCTCGTAACTCTGGGACGAGTCTCGTTGCAAACTTCTGAACCTTTTCCAGTTTCCTTATATGCTTCTTCAGATGGGGACTCCATGATGAGGCGGCATACTCTAAGGCTGGCCTCACGTAGGCAGTGTAAAGCGCCCTAAATGCCTCCTTACTGAGGTTTCTGAATGATGTTCTAACTTTTGCCAGTGTAGAGTACGCTGCTGTCGTTATCCTATTTATAAGTGCCTCAGGAGGTAGATTAGGTGTTACGACCACCCCCAGGTCTCTTTCACGCGTCGTCACAGGTAGGCTGTTCCCCTTCATTGTGTACTGTCCCTTTGGTCTTCCATCACCTAGTCCCATTTCCATAACTTTATATTTCCTCGTATTGAACTCCAGTAGCCATTTCTCTGACCATCCCTTCAACCTGTTCAAGTCCTCTTGGAAGATCCTGCAATCCTCATCTGTCACAACTCTTCTCATCAACTTTGCGTCATCCGTGAACATCGACATGTAGGACTCTACTCCTGTAAACATGGCGTTAACATATATTAGAAATAGAATTGGTCCCAGCGCCGATCCTTGTGGTACTCCACTCGTTACTGTTCGCCAGTCCGACTTCTCGCCCCTTACCGTAACTCTTTGGCTTCTTCCTGTTAAGTAGTTCCTTATCCATGCTAGGACCTTTCCTCCCACCCCCGCCTGCCTCTTGAGTTTGAACAGCAGTCTCATGTGCGGTACTTTATCAAAGGCTTTTTGGCAGTCCAGAAAAATGCAGTCTGCCCAACCTTCCCTGTCTTGTCTTATCCTCGTTATTTTATCATTTATTTGTCTTATTATCCTGTTCTTTTATTTATCCTCGTGTGTGTGTGTGTGTGTGTGTGTGTACTCACCTAGTTCTCACCTAGTTGTGTTTGCGGGGGTTGAGCTCTGGCTCTTTGGTCCCGCCTCTCAACCGTCAATCAACAGGTGTACAGATTCCTGAGCCTATTGGGCTCTATCATATCTACACTTGAAACTGTGTATGGAGTCAGCCTCCACCACATCACTTCCTAATGCATTCCATTTGTCAACCACTCTGACACTAAAAAAGTTCTTTCTAATATCTCTGTGGCTCATTTGGGCACTCAGTTTCCACCTGTGTCCCCTTGTGCGTGTTCCCCTTGTGTTAAATAGACTGTCTTTATCTACCCTATCAATTCCCTTCAGAATCTTGAATGTGGTGATCATGTCCCCCATAACTGTTCTGTCTTCCAGCGAAGTGAGGTTTAATTCCCGTAGTCTCTCCTCGTAGCTCATACCTCTCAGCTCGGGTACTAGTCTGGTGGCAAACCTTTGAACCTTTTCCAGTTTAGTCTTATCCTTGACTAGATATGGACTCCATGCTGGGGCTGCATACTCCAGGATTGGCCTGACATACGTGGTATACAAAGTTCTGAATGATTCTTTACACAAGTTTCTGAATGCCGTTCGTATGTTGGCCAGCCTGGCATATGCCGCTGATGTTATCCGCTTGATATGTGCTGCAGGAGACAGGTCTGGCGTGATATCAACCCCCAAGTCTTTTTCCTTCTCTGACTCCTGAAGAATTTCCTCTCCCAGATGATACCTTGTATCTGGCCTCCTGCTCCCTACACCTATCTTCATAACATTACATTTGGTTGGGTTAAACTCTAACAACCATTTGATCGACCATTCCTTCAGCTTGTCTAGGTCTTCTTGAAGCCTCAAACAGTCCTCTTCTGTTTTAATCCTTCTCATAATTTTAGCATCGTCCGCAAACATTGAGAGAAATGAATCGATACCCTCCGGGAGATCATTTACATATATCAGAAACAAGATAGGACCGAGTACAGAGCCCTGTAGGACTCCACTGGTGACTTCACGCCAATCGGAGGTCTCACCTCCGATTGGCGTGAAGTCACCGTGAAGTGGCGTGAAGTGTGTGTGTGTGTGTGTGTGTGTGTGTGTGTGTGTGTGTGTGTGTGTGTGTGTGTGTGTGTGTGTGTGTGTGTACTCACCTAATTGTACTCACCTAATTGTGCTTGCGGGGGTTGAGCTTTGGCTCTTTGGTCCCGCCTCTCAACTGTCAATCAACTGGTGTACAGATTCCTGAGCCTACTGGGCTCTATCATATTTACATTTGAAACTGTGTATGGAGTCAGCCTCCACCACATCACTTCCTAGTGCATTCCATTTATTAACTACTCTGACACTGAAAAAACTTCTTTCTAACGTCTCTGTGGCTCATCTGGGTACTAAGTTTCCACCTGTGTCCCCTTGTTCGTGTCCCACCCGTGCTGAAGAGTTTGTCTTTGTCCACCCTGTCAATTCCCCTGTGAATTTTGTAGGTGGTTATCATGTCTCCCCTTACTCTTCTGTTTTCCAGGGATGTGAGGTTCAGCTCCTTTAGCCTTTCCTCGTAGCTCAATCCTCTCAGTTCCGGGACGAGCCTGGTGGCATACCGCTGAATCTTCTCTAACTTTGTCTTGTGTTTAACTAGGTATGGGTGTGTGTGTGTGTGTGTGTGTTTGAAAGCTTTAATCAATTCAAAAGTCGCTAAATACCATACTCCATCTTCACTAAGATTCATCCAACACATTATCTTCCACGTGAAGGTTAAGACGGTTAGAGTAACGAAGATACAGTCTGCAACAGAGCTTGCTACAGCAACAATGTTGGTGGTGTGGTGAAGAGGGTTACAGTGATGATGTGAGAAGTGAAGATGGTTTCAGAGGTGTAGCCAGGAATGTAGTGAAGGTCTGATGGCCCTTCGTCACCTGAGTAACGCAGGGAACTGACGGTAGGTAATTAATATTTGCGAAAAAATATCAACCTTCAAGTTCAAGTATGTTTATTGAGATATTAACCTTGACTACACAGGACTTTACTACAGGTGCGTGGACGAGGATAGCCCGAGGACTATTCTCCAGTATCGGACGATACTCGACCGGCTATCTTGCCTGAGATAACTAGGGGCTAGGATTCATCATGCCTTTAAGAAACCAGTCCATCTTTCCTAAATCACGCGGCGGCTTTCTTGACCTTTATTAAACAGTTTACAAACTTCGGAACTCCTTAGCCCAAGGTTATTATTGTTATAAACTACCTCGTTGAGCTCCGGAGCTCATACATTACATTCTAAACGTATACAATCCCGGCATATTAGAGGAAAGATATACAGGTTTCGTAAGCTGTCGGTATCATAGATCTAGTGTCACATATCTCCCACTTTAAACCCCCCCCCCCACCATTTTGAACCCCAAACGCCATCTCCAGACCTTTTAATAACGAAGCTAAGAAGATATTTTAATTAAAAAAAGTTCTCAAAATGAAACCGAATTCCGCCTCACAAAATTCTTGACAATATGTTCTGTAGGAACCATGATTACGCTTATCAAGAATATTATGCTTTGTTATCATGTCGCTTGGTGAATAAGTACAGAGAAAATCTTTCTTGATGGTCTGGTGATGGTGGGTGTGTGGTGGTGAATAGTGAGGGGTGGTGATGGTGGTGGTGATGAGCAGTGTGTTGATTGTGGTGGGTGACGGGTGTTGGTGGTAATGGGAGTGGTGGTAGTGGGTGTTGATTGTGGTAGTGGGAGGGGGGGGGTGGTGGTGAGATGCTGTTAAAGTAAAAGTGGAGTTGATGGGGGGGGGTGATAGTAGAGGGGTTGGTAGAAAATGGGTGATAGATGGTATTGCCGGGTTAATTACACCACCATCCAGCTGGTTCTGACAGGGTAATTATACCACCATCCAGCTGGTTCTGACAGGGTAATTATACCACCATCCAGCTGGTTCTGACAGGGTAATTATACCACCATCCAGCTGGTTCTGACAGGGTAATTATACCACCATCCAGCTGGTTCTGACAGGGTAATTATACCACCATCCAGCTGGTTCTGACAGGGTAATTATACCACCATCCAGCTGGTTCTGACAGGGTAATTATACCACCATCCAGCTGGTTCTGACAGGGTAATTATACCACCATCCAGCTGGTTCTGACAGGGTAATTATACCACCATCCAGCTGGTTCTGACAGAGTAATTATACCACCATCCAGCTGGTTCTGACAGGGTAATTATACCACCATCCAGCTGGTTCTGACAGGGTAATTATACCACCATCCAGCTGGTTCTGACAGGGTAATTATACCACCATCCAGCTGGTTCTGACAGGGTAATTATACCACCATACAGCTGGTTCTGACAGGGTAATTATACCACCATCCAGCTGGTTCTGACAGGGTAATTATACCACCATCCAGCTGGTTCTGACAGGGTAATTACACCACCATTCAGCTGGTGCTAATAGAATCACCTTTTCAACATTAAACCGTATAACTACTTAAAATTGTAAAGACTAAGGTCAAAATTGGCACCATGGCTCACCATGGCAATACTGGCAGTGTTAGTGCCTCTCACCAAGGCAACACTGGCAGTATTAGTGCCCTTCACTATGGCAACACAGGCAGTGTTAGTGCCCCTCACCATGGCAACACAGGCAGTGTTAGTGCCCTTCACCATGGCAACACAGGCAGTGTTAGTGCCCCTCACCATGGCAACACTGGCAGTGTTAGTGCCCTTCACTATGGCAACACAGGCAGTGTTAGTGCCCTTCACCATGGCAACACAGGCAGTGTTAGTGTCCCTCACCATGGCAACACAGGCAGTGTTAGTGCCCTTCACTATGGCAACACTGGCAGTGTTAGTGCCCTTCACCATGGCAACACAGGCAGTGTTAGTGTCCCTCACCATGGCAACACAGGCAGTGTTAGTGCCCCTTACCATGGCAACACAGGCAGTGTTAGTGTCCCTCACCATGGCAACACAGGCAGTGTTAGTGCCCTTCACTATGGCAACACTGGCAGTGTTAGTGCCCTTCACCATGGCAACACAGGCAGTGTTAGTGTCCCTCACCATGGCAACACAGGCAGTGTTAGTGCCCTTCACCATGGCAACACTGGCAGTGTTAGTGCCCCTCACCATGGCAACACTGGCAGTGTTAGTGCCCCTCACCATGGCAACACAGGCAGTGTTAGTGTCCCTCACCATGGCAACACTGGCAGTGTTGGTGCCCCTCACCATGGCAACACAGGCAGTGTTAGTGCCCCTCACCATGGCAACACTGGCAGTGTTAGTGCCCCTCACCATGGCAACACAGGCAGTGTTAGTGCCCTTTACCATGGCAACACAGGCAGTGTTAGTGCCTCTCACCATGGCAACACTGGCAATGTTAGTGCCCTTCACTATGGCAACACTGACAATGTTAGTGCCCCTCACTATGGCAACACAGGCAGTGTTAGTTCCCCTCACCATGGCAACACTGGCAGTGTTAGTTCCCCTCACCATGGCAACACTGGCAGTGTTAGTGCCTCTCACCATGGCAACACTGGCAGTGTTAGTGCCTCTCACCATGGCAACACTGGCAGTGTTAGTGCCCCTCACTATGGCAACACAGGCAGTGTTAGTTCCCCTCACCATGGCAACACTGGCAGTGTTAGTTCCCCTCACCATGGCAACACTGGCAGTGTTAGTGCCTCTCACCATGGCAACACTGGCAGTGTTAGTGCCTCTCACCATGGCAACACTGGCAGTGTTAGTGCCTCACACCATGGCAACACTGGCAGTGTTAGTGCCCTTCACCCTGGCAACACTGGCAGTGTTAGTGCCCCTCACCATGGCAACACAGGCAGTGTTAGTGCCTCTCACCATGGCAACACTGGCAATGTTAGTGCCCCTCACCATGGCAACACAGGCAGTGTTAGTGCCCCTCACCATGGCAACACAGGCAGTGTTAGTGCCTCTCACCATGGCAACACTGGCAGTGTTAGTGCCCCTCACCATAGCAACACTGGCAGTGCTAGTGCCCTTCACCATGGCAACACTGGCAGTGTTAGTGCCCCTCACCATGGCAACACTGGCAGTGTTAGTGCCCCTCACCATGGCAACACTGGCAGTGTTAGTGCCCCTCACCATGGCAACACTGGAAGTGTTAGTGCCCCTCACCATGGCAACACTGGCAGTGTTAGTGCCTCTCACCATGGCAACACTGGCAGTGTTAGTGCCTCTCACCATGGCAACACAGGCAGTGTTAGTGCCTCTCACCATGGCAACACTGGCAGTGTTAGTGCCTCTCACCATGGCAACACTGGCAGTGTTAGTGCCTCTCACCATGGCAACACAGGCAGTGTTAGTGCCTCTCACCATGGCAACACTGGCAGTGTTAGTGCCTCTCACCATGGCAACACTGGCAGTGTTAGTGCCTCTCACCATGGCAACACAGGCAGTGTTAGTGCCCTTCACCATGGCAACACTGGCAGTGTTAGTGCCCCTCACCATGGCAACACTGGCAGTGCTAGTGCCCTTCACCATGGCAACACTGGCAGTGTTAGTGCCCCTCACCATGGCAACACAGGCAGTGTTAGTGCCCTTCACCATGGCAACACTGGCAGTGTTAGTGCCCCTCACCATGGCAACACTGGCAGTGCTAGTGCCCTTCACCATGGCAACACTGGCAGTGTTAGTGCCCCTCACCATGGCAACACAGGCAGAGTTAGTGCCCTTCACCATGGCAACACAGGCAGTGTTAGTGCCCCTCACCATGGCAACACAGGCAGTGTTAGTGCCTCTCACCATGGCAACACAGGCAGTGCTAGTGCCTCTCACCATGGCAACACAGGCAGTGTTAGTGCCTCTCACCATGGCAACACAGGCAGTGTTAGTGCCTCTCACCATGGCAACACAGGCAGTGTTAGTGCCTCTCACCATGGCAACACTGGCAGTGTTAGTGCCTCTCACCATGGCAACACTGGCAGTGTTAGTGCCTCTCACCATGGCAACACTGGCAGTGTTAGTGCCTCTACCTTCCATCCCAAGTGGATAGCCTACAGGAAGTAGAGATAAACACACTTGGAATAAAGATAGCATTGTGGACCGTGTCTGGTGGAGTGCCTCAGGGGTCTGAAATCATTAACGTTTACCATATACATAAATGTTATGGAGAAAATCAGCAAGAGCCATGGGGGAGGATTCGAACCTACACACTCATAGGTATTCCCAAGCACCTCCCAAGTATCTTTAGTAACTAAGAAAGTCACTAAGAAAACTCCATTTACACTACAAACAGAGGCAAAGATTAAGAAAAGACATACCTGTTCTCTACAAACGACGGTAGGTGTTTTAATCAAAGTGGATTTAAATAAAAAAATATTCGCGTTAGAACACCTAACAACGGATTCCAACTTAATATTTATATTTAGAAAAAAAGTTAAAAACAGGTTCATAAATAGAGTTGCAGATGGACACTGGTTCGTAAATAGTGTTCCAGGACTATAGACGAATTTACCTTGTAACTGTATAGCAGCAAACTCATTGTAAAGGTTTGAGCATAAGTTGGATAAGTCAATGCGTGTGAGTGGTCGGATAAGTTGATGCGTGGGAGTGTTCGGATAAGTCAACGAGTGGGAGGGTTCGGATAAATCGACGCATGGGAGTGGTCGGATCGTGGGAGTGGTCGGATAAGTCGACAAGAGGGAGTGGTCGGATAAGTCGACAAGAGGGAGTGGTCGGATAAGTCGACAAGAGGGAGTGGTCGGATAAGTCGACAAGAGGGAGTGGTCGGATAAGTCGACACCTGAGAGTGGTCGGATAAGTCGACGTGGAAGTGGTCGGATAAGTCGACGTGGAAGTGGTCGGATAAGTCGACGTGGAAGTGGTCGGATAAGTCGCAGAGTGGGAGTGGTCAGATAAGTCGATGCGTGGGAGTGGTTGGATAAGTCGATGCATGGGAGTAGTCGGATAAGTCGATGCGTGGGAGTAGTCGGATAAGTCGATGCGTGGGAGTAGTCGGATAAGTCGATGCGTGGGAGTAGTCGGATAAGTCGATGCGTGGGAGTAGTCGGATAAGTCGATGCGTGGGAGTAGGCGGATAAGTCGATGCGTGGGAGTAGTCGGATAAGTCGCAGAGTGGGAGTGGTCAGATAAGTCGATGCGTGGGAGTGGTTGGATAAGTCGATGCATGGGAGTAGTCGGATAAGTCGATGCGTGGGAGTAGTTGGATAAGTCGATGCGTGGGAGTAGTCGGATAAGTCGCAGAGTGGGAGTGGTCGAATATGTCGACGCGTGGGAGTGGTCGGATAAGTCGACACCTGAGAGTGGTCGGATAAGTCGACGAGTGGGAGTTATCGGATAAGTCGACGCGTGGAAGTGATCGGATAAGTCGCAGAGTTGGAGTGGTCGAATATGTCGATGCGTGGGAGTGGTCGGATAAGTCGACACCTGAGAGTGGTCGGATAAGTCGACACGTGGAAGTGGTCGGATATGTCGCCGAGTGGGAGTGGTCGGATAAGTCGACGATACGGCGTGTCATAAAAATATCCAGGCTCGCATGGTCCAATCATAGCCTTAAAACTGCTGATTCCTTCATTCGAATGTTCGTAAATGAAGAACTTAGCGCAATACAGAGCAAGGGATCTTGACCCGAAGAGTCCGCTAGGCACAGAATATGAGTCTATTAAACCACCTATATCCCAGCAAACGATAAAGAAATCCCAACGCTTTAACAACGTTTTTTCGTTGCTGCATCGTACAAAATAACGTTTTGGTTACGTTATGTGTTTGATGGGTAGCCCTCGCGTAACCTTTGGCATTCCTTGCAAGGTGTGCAAAGCCAGAGGCTTTAGAAGATCCCTTGCGTGTCTGGGCCAGGCCACAGAGGCGCTTGCCACGTCCGTCTCTAGGCCAGTTAAAGAAAATTCGACCGGACAAATGGTTTAATTTAGCCCCGCTGGGTATTGGAGGTTAATTTTCATAGGGGGCGATAATCTCATTATATTATTAGATTAGGGCTGAATTTTTGCAGTAATTTATGATGGACTCGATATGTCAAATAGAAACGGGAAGCGAGCTCTACAACCCACTCTTCTGTCCTTTCCTCTCCTGTCCTTTCTTCCTCTCCCATTTCTTCCCCTCCCAACCCTAGGTTCCGTTCAAGCAAGTTCCCCCTCACACCTTGCCTTCTCGCCCCCTCCCCCCCACCCCCTCCCACGTTGGGACACGTACAGCACAGTACCTGTTCCCTCCTGGTAAATGTACTGCACAGTACGTATATACCATCTGGAATAGGTAGAGTACGGTACGTGTTCTCTCCTGGTATACGTACAGCACAATACATATATACCACCTGGTATGGGTACAGCAAGTACCGGGAGGAATGGATACAATGGGGGGTATATATATATATATATATATATATATATATATATATATATATATATATATATATATATATATATATATATATATATATATATTTTATTAAATATGACCGAAAAAGTAAGATTAATAATTCTAACACGAATTTTCTCAATCTTTCGTACATTATGCTTCACTGTTGGAGGTAAATCAAAAATCACTTCTCCAAAATTCATTTTTATTTCTAGTCTGACGCGACACGGGCGCGTTTCGTAAAACTTATTACATTTTCAAAGACTTCACAAATACACAACTGATTAGAACTTGCGTTTCCCTGATTTTATATCTACATTTGAGTGAGGTGGGAAGGGTGATGTGGCATTACATTTGAGTAAGGTGGGAAGGATGATGTGGCATTAGAGGATATTAATAGGGTATTAAAAGTATCAACACAAGACAGAACACGAAACAATGGATATTGAATAGAAGTGTTTGTAGAAAGCCTATTGGTCCATATTTCTTGATGCTTCTATATTGGAGCGGAGTCTTGAGGTGGGTAGAATATAGTTGTGCAATAATTGGCTGTTGATTGCTGGTGTTGACTTCTTGATGTGTAGTGCCTCGCAAACGTCGAGCCGCCTGCTATCGCTTTATCTATCGATGATTTCTGTGTTGTTTACTAGGATTTCTCTGGCGATGGTTTGGTTATGGGAAGAGATTATATGTTCCTTAATGGAGCCCTGTTGTTTATGCATCGTTAAACGCCTAGAAAGAGATGTTGTTGTCTTGCCTATATACTGGGTTTTTTGGAGCTTACAGTCCCCAAGTGGGCATTTGAAGGCATAGACGACGTTAGTCTCTTTTAAAGCGTTCTGTTTCGTGTCTGGAGAGTTTCTCATGAGTAGGCTGGCCGTTTTTCTGGTTTTATAGTAAATCGTCAGTTGTATCCTCTGATTTTTGTCGTGTAGGGATAATGCGTATGGAAATGTCAAGACGCACAAGCCTGGAAACCCACTTCGGCCAATCATTAGCCAGATACCCACACCCACGTACAGATTGGCGAAGCGACTCAACGGCCTGCTGACTCCTTATGTTCCTTGCGCCTTCAGCCTGAAGTCTCCAAAGGAATTTGTGGACTTACTGCGGGGCGCACGGGCCACAGGGATAAGAGCCTCGTTGGACGTAGAATCGCTGTTTACCAACGTACCTGTGGACGAGACAATCGGAATGATAGCCGACAGAGTGTATCGTGATCCAGCCTGTACTCCTCTTGACATGCCAGAAAGTATTCTGAGGAAACTACTCCAAGCTTGTACTAAAGAGGCACCCTTCTTGAGCCCGGATGGGCACATGTATAAGCAAGTAGATGGGGTCGCTATGGGTTCTCCCCTAGGTGTCCTGTTTGCAAACTTCTACATGGGTACCATCGAGCAAAAAGTCTTAGTCGACATGAACTTGAAACCGGCCATATACTGCAGGTATGTTGACGACATTTTTACACAGGTACCTGATGTCAGACATCTGCAGGAGCTGAAGGAGGCATTTGAGCAGAGTTCCGTGCTGCGTTTCACTTATGAGACGGAAAAGGATGGGAAGCTGCCTTTTCTAGATGTAACAGTCATGGAAAAGGGCGGAGGTTTCCACACTGCAGTCTACACAAAGGAAACAAACATAGGAATGTGCCTAAATGCCAACAGCGACTGCCCTGACAGGTACAAGAGGAGTGTTGTTAACGCATACGTCGACCGTGCTCTCAGCCACAGCTCAGAATGGAAGCAAGTCGACGAAGAACTCTGTAGGGTAAGGCAGGTTCTAGTCAATAACGGCTTCTCCAATGGTTTCATCGAAGACATCATAAGAAGGAAAGTGAAAAGCCATGCAACCTCCGAAGAGACAACTAACACAACACCTATACCCCCTATTAGACTATTTTACAGGAACTTCTTTTCCACAGCTCATAAAACAGAGGAAAGGGTCCTGAAAGATATTGTTAATAGAAACGTTATCCCTACAGACAAAAATCAGAGGATACAACTGACGATTTACTATAAAACCAGAAAAACGGCCAGCCTACTCATGAGAAACTCTCCAGACACGAAACAGAACGCTTTAAAAGAGACTAACGTCGTCTATGCCTTCAAATGCCCACTTGGGGACTGTAAGCTCCAAAAAACCCAGTATATAGGCAAGACAACAACATCTCTTTCTAGGCGTTTAACGATGCATAAACAACAGGGCTCCATTAAGGAACATATAATCTCTTCCCATAACCAAACCATCGCCAGAGAAATCCTAGTAAACAACACAGAAATCATCGATAGATACAGCGATAGCAGGCGGCTCGACGTTTGCGAGGCACTACACATCAAGAAGTCAACACCAGCAATCAACAGCCAATTATTGCACAACTATATTCTACCCACCTCAAGACTCCGCTCCAATATAGAAGCATCAAGAAATATGGACCAATAGGCTTTCTACAAACACTTCTATTCAATATCCATTGTTTCGTGTTCTGTCTTGTGTTGATACTTTTAATACCCTATTAATATCCTCTAATGCCACATCATCCTTCCCACCTTACTCAAATGTAATGCCACATCACCCTTCCCACCTCACTCAAATGTAGATATAAAATCAGGGAAACGCAAGTTCTAATCAGTTGTGTATTTGTGAAGTCTTTGAAAATGTAATAAGTTTTACGAAACGCGCCCGTGTCGCGTCAGACTAGAAATAAAAATGAATTTTGGAGAAGTGATTTTTGATTTACCTCCAACAGTG
This sequence comes from Procambarus clarkii, assembly GCF_040958095.1. Lineage (NCBI taxonomy): Eukaryota > Metazoa > Arthropoda > Malacostraca > Decapoda > Cambaridae > Procambarus > Procambarus clarkii. The sequence continues at coordinate 24,761,699 of NC_091207.1, forward strand.
AAGCATAATGTACGAAAGATTGAGAAAATTCGTGTTAGAATTATTAATCTTACTTTTTCGGTCATATTTAATAAAATATGTCTACAGGAAAGACTGCTACCAAAATATACTAATATATATATATATATATATATATATATATATATATATATATATATATATATATATATATATATATATATATATATATATATACATAACGTGCTGTACGCTTACCAGGTCAATACCACACTGCACATAGTTCACAATTGATTACGTTCGAACTTTTCTCGAACAGTGATTCGCTCAAATCCCATGTTCGAAGTACACCTCTCTAAATAAAACTAACAAACTGTAAATAACAAATAATGGTCAACAGAACAAAAACACCTAACCAGACCTAGACCTAAATATTCACAATTCGGAAAATATCATTGATTAATGCAAAACTTAATGCACAATTTAATGAACAACTTATGCATTCGTGACAACCCGTCCTCTCACCAAGTCCATTCCATCCAGCGGTCGACCCTAAACACCCATTCATCAATTTTAACATGCTGTTCATTCAAAACAGGAATATTTTCAAATGTAAATTAATATTGTTATACATTAGCATACTGTGCATATTTAGGCATTGGTTAGGTTAGGTGTTTAGGTTCTGTTGGCGATTATTTGTATTTGTAGTACGTGGGTGAAGCATTTATAGCGTTGTGGTTCGAATAAAAGTCGTCAGTGAAGCACTTGTTCGAGAAGTGTTCGAACGTCATCAGTTGTGAGTCGTATGTAAACCGTTTTTCATTCATAAACAGCGGGAATGGCGGGTGCATGGAATGGACTTTGACCTTTGTTTATGAGGACGGGCTTTTACACACGACTCACAACTGATGACGTTCGAACACTTCCCGAACAAGTGCCTCACTGACGACTTTAGTTCGAACCACGACGCCGACGTTTCATCTCGTGGTCATCATTTCTTCAGCCACGTTATTGGGGCTCATCGTCTGCAATAACTGTAACGTTTGCTTTAAAGTATTTAAAATTATTCCTTAAATAACTGAAATAATACTTGTATTATTTTAGTGTGTTGTTTAGTGATTTAATGGATTCTTTATTTAATTTTTTATTTAAATACATTATATTTCATTTTTACGTGCCTTGATTATTGATATTAATAAAGCAAATAATAGTAATAATATTAAGCTGATACTAATAAAATCTTCGATTTGGGCAACAAAAAAATAACATGATGTATAACGTTGATAAATTCCAGTAATTGAAGGTAAAAAATATTTGGTAATGTAAAAATTGAAAGAAAAAATACAGAGTACAAGACATAATCAAATCTCCTCATATAAGGAAGACAATGTATAAAAGATCTGGGCATAGTGATGTCAGATGATTTAATGTTTAGTGAGAGCAACAAAGCGAATATATTATAGAGTAGCATCAGTCAGGACTGGAACGTTATCTAACACAGTGCACAGTTATAGCCACAACAGACCATTGGAACATTATCTAACACAGTGCACAGTTACAGCCACAACAGACCACTGGAACATTATCTAACACAGTGCACAGTTACAGCCACAACAGACCACTGGAACATTATCTAACACAGTGCACAGTTACAGCCACAACAGACCACTGGAACATCTAACACAGTGCACAGTTACAAACCCATTAAGATTTCAACTTAGATTCAACAGAGCAAAATAAGTTGTTAAACACATATGGCAAAATCTTACTGAAGCGACCATACGAGTCATAAATACTCATACTCCGCCCAAGTAAAACAGAAACAAGCAACACTTAGTGGGCCAGCCAGAGGCTTAGGGCCCGCGCAGGAATATCCCTGCAAAAAAAAATCAGCCAGGAATATGAGAGAGTGGATTAGGTCAGTCTCCAAATCAAGAGAGTCGACCAGAGTGCTCCTGCTTTTCAAATCACTTGTGTTGTTCCGTCTTGAGTACTGCCCGGTACCAGCTTCCCTTTTCAGACAACCCATCCTCCTGCTTAGATAGTAGTTTATGTCCCTATGTGCACTATAGTACAAACATTGACGTACTAAGCAACTGGATAGAATTTAATACTATTAATTTTATAAGAGTCCGAAAAAATTATCTAAAAAAAACAATATTCCGAGACCTAATATAGCACACATATGTACTATATTAGGCCTCTGTTAGAGTGTATTAGGCCCAGGAAGGTTAGATTAGTTTAGGTGGTCTTTTGCAACATAAATACAATATCTTTCCCGGTTTGTCTAAATTCAATAGTATAGATTTCAACTTTCTAATTGCGTTGTACGTCGATACAATGCTCCTCAGCGTTACTATAAGTACTATCAAAAAAGGAGAACTGGCTGTTTCAAAGCAGGAGATGTTTCTGAAACAGAGGGAGTACACTGAACATACCCGGCTGGCATAAGCACGATAAACACAACCCTTCAGATAAACTCAAATATTCACAATATATTTGGCGCCCATGGGACCCCCAGAGCCCATTTGTCCACTTGGTCCTCCAGGCATAGTCGCACCACCTGGGCCCATGGGGGCCACCAGGACCCATAGGACCACCAGGACCCATGGGACCACCAGGGCCCATTGAACCACTCGAACCCATTGTTCCACCTTGACCCATTGATACACTAGGACCTCTCACACCACCGGGACCCATTGGGCTTCCAGTACGGTTTAATACTTAGTGAAAATAAGTACAATTCCTGACTGCTATGAATAGTACATAATTGCACTTACTTGTGCTGTTACATTTACCTCCCCATTTTGTGGAGGACAGGCTGGAAAAACTGCCTAAATTACTGGACTGTCTCGAAGCTCTCATAATATAATCTCTGAGCAGGAGAGGACGGGTACCACATAATATATACATGGAAAATACTGGAGGTCCAGGTCCAAAATTCGCAACAGTAGAACAACATCTTACTGAAGCGAAAGATACGGAAGAAAATGAAGAATAGAACCAGTGAAGAAGAGTTAGAGGTACAAAAAGACAACAATGAATGAACATCAGAGGTTCACGGAATTTCAGTATTCTCCCAGCAAACATTACAAATATTGCTGGAACAAAAGGAGAACTTCTTCAAAATGCAATTAGATGAGTTCCTGCCAGACGTGCCATTCCAACCTTGGTAGTGGATATGTGGGGCCTGGGCGGGGCCCCTCCAAGCAGCAATTTACGTGTAAGCTAGGTAAAATGGGTTGCTCATTTGACCCAATTATTGGGTGTCTTAAGGAGACGTTTGATTAGGAGATCGTGCACGAGAAACAGTCTAACAGATCAGGAATGATAAAGAATAGGGAGAATATACTTTTAACTGGAAAGTTAAGATTAGAACAGGGGCATGAAGAACAAAAGTGTGAAGAACAAGATTGTGAATACCAAGATGATAAGAAAAAATGAGCAGCAAAAGTATCATCGTAATCATAAGGGTTATATTATAATACAGTAGTATATTGTATAACATAATACAGTAGTATATTGTATAACATAATACAGTAGTATATTGTATAACATAATACAGCAGTATATTGTATAACAATACAGTAGTATATTGTATAACAATACAGTAATTGTATACTGTAGAGCATAATACAGTAGTTGTATAGTGTATAGCAAAATACAGTAGTTGTATACCGTATAATAACATAGTACAGTTGCTGCATACTGTATAACAATATCGTAGTTGTATAATCTACAAGAATACAATACAGGAGTTAATATATAATATAATACAGTAGATGTTTACTGTATTAGAAATTACAATAGTTTTATTTTGCACATACAATATATGTTTTATATAGTCATACAATAGTTGTATACTGTATAACAATATAATACAGTCGTTGTATACTGCAAAATATATTACAGTAATTACATACTTTCAGGGGTACAGAGACCGGTAATTTGGGCACAAATTAGAGTCTTAGGCAAGAAAACTGTAATAAAAAGCAAAATATACAGCAAATAATACACACACACACACACTCACACACACACACACACACACACACACACACACACACACACACACACACACACACACACACACACACACACACACTCACTCACTCACTCACTCACACACTCACACACACACACACTCACACTCACACTCACACTCACACTCACACTCACACACACACACACACTCACTCACACACATACACACAGTTACTATGCTAAAATGAACCTCCCAAGCGCCAGGAAACATTGATACATTGCACAGAGCACTTAGTGTGTGAAGAGTTTCTGGCAGACACGCATCGTCGCCTTCCCGCGCGGACACACACACACATACACACAAAAAGGCGTCCTGAGACATGATTCAAGAACCCCACAAAAAGGCCTATCGAAAATAGAATTTCAAATATCGTGGGGAAAGAAATGGTAGTAACAATGATATTTAGTGTGAATAGAGAGAGAGAGGGATTGAACGCCGACCTGCATGAAGCGAGACCGTCGCTCTACCGTCCATCCCAAGTAGTTGGGCAGAGAGAGAAAGAAGGCATTTCAGACCAATAGGTAGGTTCTGTACTGGGTGGGTGTAGTGGAAAACTTAGTTTTGGGTAGCCACAACCCGCCAAACACACACCGAAACTACGACGTTGGTACAACGTTCGAACAAGTTTTAACACTTCCTAACCAGTTATAACAACTAATATATCAAGTTGTAACAATGTTCTAATACGTCATAAACACGGTAAGCCAAGATGTAACAACTTTATTACAAGTTGTAACAAGCGGAAAATAGAGACAGTTTCGGTTTGTGTTTCCAGGGAAGCGCCTACACCCCTCAACAAATTGAAGTGTAGCGGGAGGAGCTACATCGTTCTGTATACGGAATACACCTGTATGCAGATAATGATACACAAGGATACAAATATGTCGCTACATCATACAATATAACAACTGTCATACGGTCTGCAATGTTTATAAGAGGTTAAGAATGATGAGTGTATTATGAGTATAACTTACCCATGACCGCTGGGGCAGGAGGTGCTCCTGGACCTATGGGACCCATTCCCCCAGGGACTCCTCTTCCAGCGGGGCCCATCATTCCAGGTCTAGGGCCACGGGGCCCGCCGGGCCCGCCCATACCATTTAGTGGTAATCCACGTGGCCCGAGGGGACCCATACCCGGTCGGGGGCCCATTCCCGGTGGCATACCCCGGAGACCTCCGGGCCCCATCCCAGGAGGCATTCCTCTCGGTCCAGGCCGCATGCCGGGTCTCGGGCCCATTGGTCCCCCCATTCCTGGAGGTCTGGGACCCATACCTGGTCCTGGCGGCCGGCTCATGCCAGGTCCCCCAGGACTGCTGACGCCCATGGGACCCCCAGAGCCCATTTGTCCACTTGGTCCTCCAGGCATAGTCGCACCACCTGGGCCCATGGGGCCACCAGGACCCATAGGACCACCAGGACCCATGGGACCACCAGGGCCCATTGAACCACTCGAACCCATTGTTCCACCTTGACCCATTGATACACTAGGACCTCTCACACCACCGGGACCCATTGGGCCTCCAGGACCCATTGGGCCGCCAGGACCCATTGGGCCGCCAGGACCCATTGGGCCACCAGGACCCATTGGGCCGCTAGGTCCGCCTGGGGCTCCAGGTCCACCTAGCCCCATACTACCTCCAGGCATGCCAGGAGGTCTGGCACCTGGCATGCCTGGCACCGGAGCACGAGGACCACCTGGGCCCACTGGGCCACTCATCCGGAGGAGCCCAGGGCCCTGGGGGCGCGGCGCCCCCGGCACACTGGTCCCCCCTGCTGTGCCGGACGTGGGTTCCTCGTTGCCCACGAGGGCGTTCAGCATTTTGTTGGCAAAACTGAACATTGTCACTAACAATAACAAGTTACAATATTGGTCATAAACATCACAGCGCAGCACGGGTACAAGGGACACTATAAGGCGGCTGGGGGTGGAGCGTTAGGGAAGCGGCTGCCACCACCTCGGCCGCGGCTCTGGCGACGGCCGCCTGGATCAATATGGCGGCAGCCGTGTCCACTATTATGCGCGGGGGAGGCCGCTCCTGCGCCACATTGATCTCCCCTCTCCCCTCTCCCCTCTCCCCCCGCGCGCCCTCACGCACGCCCTCACGCACGCCACACACGCCCACTCTTACAAACCACAACACACTATATGGGGCTATATTTGGCAACGTAAACTATACGGGAATGAAATACAAAGAAGCGAAAAAACTTTTTTTTTCCGTTCTCAGTTTTTTTTGTTTGCAATATTGATTCTGTTATTATTTTGTGTGTGTTTGGAACCCTAAAAATTGCATTATGTAGCATCGTTATATTTTGTATATACTTTACATAATATTTCAAGATTCACCTGTTGGTACCCACATATATGTGTTCCTCTAAGCTATTGTGGTATGCTTCATGCAATATGCCCACCTTGAGTACAGGACAAACACTCCAGCTATATGTCTTGCATCTTCTCAAGCAACTAAAACCAAATCTTGCCATTCTAAAGTTAGAAATCGGAAAATAATGACGTATTATAGTAATTTCTTCAATTCATAGTGAGATTTAATCATTGTCGCGAGAAGAATCTACAGCATGATATAATCTCAATAGTTTTATATCAAATTTTTATTCCGTCTTCCACTTGACCAGAGGAAACTTTGCACTGTTATCACTCCAATCGCTTTGTTAATTGGAAATGTGGATCCCGAAGGAAAAAAATATATTCCAATCACAATGATTTATTATGATTAAATCTTAAAATTCAATAAACTTTTGTCTACTGGTGACTTCTTAATGTGGTGGTTAAGCAGGTTCTCAAGCACACATCAATCTTCCCCTGTTTCACAATGTTTATCTTGAGGTTATCTTGAGATGATTTCGAGACTTAGCGTCCCCGCGGCCCGGTCGTCGACCAGGCCTGCTTTTTGTTACACACTCCCATGAAGCAGCCCGTAGCAGCTGTCTAACTCCCAGGTACCTATTTACTGCTAGGTGAACAGACGCATCAGGGTGAAAGACACTCTGCCCCATTTGTTTCCGCTTCCACCGGGGATCGAACCCGAAAGTTCAGGACTACGAATCCGAAGCGCTGTCCACTCAGCTGTCAGGAGCCCCCCCCCCTCTAAGATGAGGGGGGTTATCTTGAGATATCTATATTGAGGTTATCTTGAGATGATTTCGGGGCTTTTTAGTGTCGCCGCGGCCCGGTCCTAGACCAGACCTCCACCCCCAGGAAGCAGCCCGTGACAGCTGACTAACACCCAGGTACCTATTTTACTGCTAGGCAACAGAGGCATAGGGTGAAAGAAACTCTGCCCATTGTTTCTCGCCGGCGCCCGGGATCGAACCCGGGACCACAGGATCACAGTCCAGCGTGCTGTCCGCTCGGCCGACCGGCTCCATTCATCCCCGGGGGTTATCTTGAGATCTTGAGGTTATCTTGAGATGATTTCGGGGCTTTAGTGTCCCCGCGGCCCGGTCCTCGACCAGGCCTCCACCCCCAGGAAGCAGCCCGTGACAGCTGACTAACACCCAGGTACCTATTTTACTGCTAGGCAACAGAGGCATAGGGTGAAAGAAACTCTGCCCATTGTTTCTCGCCGGCGCCCGGGATCGAACCCGGGATCGAACCCGGGACCACAGGATCACAAGTCCCGCGTGCTGTCCGCTCGGCCGACCGGGGATGAATATAAATTCCAGCTGCCTTGCATGGACCAATAGAAGTTTTCTGTCGTTTCCTATAGATCTATGAAACAATCAACTTGACTCTAGAAACACGCAACACGCCGTAAAAGCAGTGTGGATACGTTGTATGCTTCCACGGAAT
>NC_091207.1:24772011-24857011 GCF_040958095.1 Procambarus clarkii
ATATATATATATATATATATATATATACATATATATATATATATATATATATATATACATATATATATATATATATACATATATATATATGCATATATATATATATATATATATATATATATATATATATATATATATATATATATACATATATATATACATATATATATATATATATATATATATATATATATATATATATATATACATATATATATACATATATATATATATATATATATATACATATATATATATATATATATATATACATATATATATACATATATATATATATATATATATATATATATATATATACATATATATATATATATATATATATATATATATATATATATATATATATATACATATATATATATATATATATATATATATATATATACATATATATATATATATATATATATACATATATATATATATATATATATATATATATATATATATATATATATATATATATATATATATATATATAAAGAGGGTATCCGGCTGCACCCGGGTCTCTTCCCCACTCTTCATCCCATTTTCCCATCGACCTCTTCGTCCCCATCCACCTTGGCCTTCCTCGACCTCCCCCCCCCTTCCCCCATCACTCCGTGCCCCCCTCCCCCATCTCCCCCTTCTCTCAGAAAAATTATCAAGAATCATATGAAAAAGCGCAGAAAACTCTACGGAAAACACAACCGATATTTCATTTAAGATTTCGTGAAAATCACTGAATGATGGGGGGGGGGGGCCTACAAGTTTATATATCTTAAAATATTTAACTTAGACCGACAACGACCAGCCTATGTCCGTTCCGTACCCCAGACCATTTTCCCTGCAAATTTTGGCGACACTAACCCCAAGCATCTGTCCTCTAACAGTGGACAGGCAAACAATTCTCTCTCTTACAGTATAAGACTCCCATATAATGTTGTCAAATATTATACTTACTCTGCAGACTTGATGGTTAACAATACTGCTTCCTCCACAATATTATTTCACCACAAAACAAGGAACATGATTAATTTGACGCAGCTTAGGATCTATCTTCATTTTTGAGATTTGAATGACAGTACTCCCGGAGGTCGTTCGAAATAAATCAGAGAGGAGGTCGTAACAAAGCGTCCAGCTACTAGTTCGGAATCAAACAGAGCCGCGAGACCAGAGCCCGAGGTCGTTCCACATTAAACAAAAGAGACGGGAAAAAATGAGAATCAATGGTTAAAACTTGGCCAGTGTTTGCATGTCGGCTGGCAGCGGGGTGGGGTCGTAGATTCCAGTTAGGCCGAGTTTACACATACATCTTGCAATACAGCATGGCAAAATATATGTAGAATTATGGCCGCTGAAGCATCGTAAGACTCATGATGGGGACAAACAATGTAAGACTTATGGTGACGCAACAAAGAAAGACTTATGGTGACGCAACAAAGAAAGACTAATGACAACACAAACGCCATAAGACTTATAACAACACATACACCACAAGTCTTATAACAACACAAATGCCATAAGACTTATGACAACACAAACACCACAAGTCTTATAACAACACAAGCATCACAAGGCTTATGACAACCCCAAGAATGTAAGGTGTAAGATAAAAAGAAAAACCCTCTGCCCGACCCGGGTTTAAACATGAGAGAAGACACGACCCATAATTACCTCGTGTGGAAAGTCCTTCCATAAGTCCGCCTCACGAAAAACACAAAATTATCTCGCTTTTCTGAACCAAAATCGTTTACCAATAATTGTAAAACCTTTCTTGCAAGTTTTGTTTGAACAAAATTTAAAAAAAAAATGAAGATTGATCATTTTTTGTTAAATAATTTTAGATATAGTTGTTTTATTATTATAAAAGTCATCTGAGACTTTATAAGACTAAATAATACGTGGTATTTTTTAATGGAACTGATAAATCTATTTAAAAAATGCGAGGTATTAATATAAATTAAAGCGTCGTATATTGGCGTTTGCTATGTAACAGTCTCGATAGATTGGGTGGATTGGAAGGGTTTGTGCTGTGGGTTAAGAAGACCAGTTCCATGATTTTATGGAGTGGCAAATCGAGAAAACGGGCCGGGTAAAGACCAACAAACTGTCCTCTTCTTGAAGGCAGTACCATATTTTTTTTAACGCTATCGACCCCACCGTCAAAATTGCTGTAGTTTATACACATACAAATCACCGCAAAACTGACGCTTCATGGGCCTAGTGGATATATAATACCGTACAAGGGAGATTTCAAGATGAGAGAGGAGAGTCCAGAAGGCGTCGAAGACATAGAAACAAAGAAGAGAATGACAGTAGATAAGATCTAGTTAGTCTAGCCGAGCAGTCCGGAAGTCTTGTCTAGCACTCAAGAAAATAAGCTGTGTGCCAGACTGGAATATCCGATGGAATCAGGAGGAGAGGGAGGAACTATCACATGAGAGCGCCAAGCCATTACGACTATATAGCACTTGGAAGGGGGGTCAGGATAAGGATTAGGGATGGGACAGGGGGAAAGGAATGGTGCCAAACCATTAGTGGACGGTCAGGGGGATTGAACGCCGACCTGCATGAAGTGAGACAGTCGCTCTACCGTCCAGCCTCAGAGGTTTGGGAGAGAGAGAGAGAGAGAAAGAAAGAGTGCCAACTCCAACTAGTTTACTAGTGTGTTAAGAGAACACCTCTACTAGTCTGGCATCATCCTAGGATGATAATACGGTTGGTCTCAATATTTTGAAGGTGCTCAAAAAAAACTTTTTTTCAGATAAAATTATATCTCCTGATATAAAAAAAAATTAGAAAATAACGGAGAATATTTGCTTTCCAATACCTGGTGCTACTTAAGCCAGTAAGTGTACAATCATGGGGTTTGGGGGTGATAGCAGATTATATATATATATATATATATATATATATATATATATATATATATATATATATATATATATATATATATATATATATATATACAAATGCAAATTGCAATTATGCAACATGAAGAGGCTATGGAAGCTTTTTGCATGATGCAGGATAATCATCCAATCTCGATTGATATAAACAACAATTAGAAACAATTAGAAACTATATCAATTAGTTTTCCTTAAAAAAATACTATCTAAATCAATCCTTATACACACACACACACACACACACACACACACACACACACACACACACACACACACACACACACAGACACACACACACACACATATTCTGTGGCGCGGGTTCGATTCCCGCACGAGGCAGAAACAAATGGGCAAAGTTTCTTTCACCCTAAGTGCCCCTGTTACCTAGCAGTAAATAGGTACCTGGGAGTTAGTCAGCTGTCACGGGCTGCTTCCTGGGGTGTGTGTGTGTGTGTGGGGGGGGTGGGGAAAAAAAAATAGTTAGTAAACAGTTGATTGACAGTTGAGAGGCGGGCCGAAAGAGCAAAGCTCATCCCCCGCAAAAACACAACTAGTAAACACACACACACACACACCCTTTATCAACTATACCATATATTTCACACTTTTCTATCTCTCTGGTCAGACATTGTGGTGTTGGACTTAAGGCCTATATCAACCTCAGGAGGGTTATTAAGGCCACCACAATAATTGACTGACCAACCAAAAAAAAACTTTAACCATAGACACTGTGCTGGGGTACAATACACGCTCAGTATACACATCGAGAAATGGGGTACACACATATACACCTCTCTGTGTATGTGTGTGTACATCTGTCCATTCTAATGACTCGCTTATATACCATTCTTGAGCCCCGTCACTGATTCTCATTATACAGTCTAGCTATAATCTAACACTGTTTTAGTGACTTTGCGAAACTGCATCACCAAATCAGTCGAAATGGTGAGTTCTGATTGATTGTTTGGTGGTTGACTGTATCAATCACCAAAATCTGCCCTTACGGAACACTCTGTACCTTCTTTTAATGAAATTTGAACTCATAAAGTTGTTACATGTTGTTATAACGTTTTTATGACGTATTAGAACGTTGTTACAACTTGTTAAAATGTGCTAAAACTTTCTCAAAACGTTGAGAAAGCAACCTCCTAGTTTCGAGGTTGTAGCAACGTCGTAGTTTCGTCGTGTTTTTGGCGCGTTAAAATATCCACATTTTAGCCAGTTACGTGTAAACAAACATGGCGGACTGCCTGCCTGGTCTATCTCGCGTGTTGTTGCTTCGGATCATAGACCTCCGTCACTATCCTGGCTACGGTTATATCTGATCGAGTGATGTATAATCCGCCTCTAGATGAATACTCTTGAGAGTTTACTCTAGTCTTGGACTACGCTCTGGACTAAAGTAGACTTGCTGCTCGGGCAATAATCTATTGTAGCGGCCTTAATAATCCTGCAGAGATTGCTATAGACCTCAAGCCCAACGCATAACCGAAGCTCACGGAAGAACAAGTGCTATGTTCTACATGTTCACTTCATGTTCACGATGAACAATGAGATTAGGCACCAAAACAGATCGCTGTGAACCACGGCAGTTACCAATTGACAAACATGTACGCAGCAACATCAGCGACAGATTAAACAGAAAGCTAGAGAGCTGCACAGAGGGAAGGCAGAAAGCAAAATAATATATGGGCCAAGATTTGGGTACCTGCGGCCAGATTCACGAAGCAGTTACGCAAGTACTTACGAATGTGTACATCTTTCCTCAATCTTTGACGGCTTTGGTTACATTTATTAAACAGTTTACAAGCATGAAAACTTCCCAATCAACTGTCGTTATTGTTATAAACAGCTTCCTGATGCTTCGGAGCTCATTAACTGTTTAATAATTGTAAACAAAGCCTCCAAAGATTGGAAAAAGATGTACAGGTTCGTAAGTGCTTGCGTAAATGCTACGTGAATCTAGGCCCTGGTTGTTAAACGATTTGGCGGGTCGTATTCGGGGGAATAAATTAGGATTAAGGACCTGCCCGAAACGCTGTGTGTACTAGTGGCTGTACAAGAATGTAAGAACTCTTGTATATATAAATAAAATAATATTAAAAATTGTCATAGTCAAAAAAGGTAGAAATATCTTGGGCTATGGAAAAAGCTTCCACATAAAATAATATGGGACATATATGCGAGATGAGAGAGGGTGTGAGAGCTCACCAAAAAGAGCGGATAATGTGGAAACTAGTAACCAAAGGGGGATTCAATCCCTCCTGATATAATAGATTCGAGGGCAGAGGGAGGATAGTGGGGTTAGGCCGGTCACCTATCCTCGGGGCGGATTGAGATCATGTTTATTTCCAAGAGCAATGGAACTATTTTTTACAATATTGGCGAACCAGATGAGGTGACAAAGGTACAAGCTCAGAGGTACACTACTTTAGTACGTTGAAGGAAAGTGGGAGCACGCCAAAGAGAGAGTGTCTGCGGCGCTCAACGGTGCTCTGCTCAAGATCTCAATTTCTCGATTTACATGTGTTATAAATCGCGGCTCTGTTAGAAGCCAACGCGTTCCTGAATCAGATTCCCCGACGAAATTGGATTCGTGATTCTAGCAGAAGCGACTCTGATGACAACTATCGAGGCTATTGCATAGGGGTGAGAACGAAGTAGCTCTTGTCAGTAGTGTCTTCTCTCTTCTCAAGGAGGACATGTGCAATTCAGTGCTAATATGAGTCGAGTGTGAGCGTAGTGGTTGTGAGCCGAGCTGGTCCCACACAAGAAGGCAATTGCCGGATATAACCCTAATCTAAACAGTCTTTTAAAAACAAAACAAAAAATTGACAATATGCTCGTAGCCCCGCGACCACCGAGTCCTAGAATTAATTATTTACAAAGAAGTAGAAAATATCATTAGCACAGCCACTCGGAATAATATGGAGGACCAGCCTGGCTGTGATAGCTATGGGGGCCTTCGGGCCACGAAAACAAGAGGATTCAAAGACCAGACAATCACCAGGGGAGGCTGGCCACAGACCAGACAATCACCAGGGAGGCTGGCCACAGACCAGACAATCACCAGGGAAGGCTGGCCACAGACCAGACAATCACCAGGGAAGTCTGCCCACAGACCAGACAATCACCAGGCTGGCCACAGACCAGACAATCACCAGGGGAGGCTGGCCACAGACCAGACAATCACCAGGGAAGGCTGGCCACAGACCAGACAATCACCAGGGAAGTCTGCCCACAGACCAGGACAATCACCAGGGAAGACTGGCCACAAACCAGGCCAGGATATATATATATATATATATATATATATATATTATATATATATATATATATATATATATATATATATATATATATATATATATATGTCGTACCTAGTAGCCAGAACTCACTTCTCAGCCTACTATGCAAGGCCCGATTTGCCTAATAAGCCAAGTTTTCATGAATTAATTGTTTTTCGACTACCTAACCAACCTAACCTAACCTAACTTTTTCGGCTACCTAACCTAACCTAACCTATAAAGATAGGTTAGGTTAGGTTAGGTAGGGTTGGTTAGGTTCGGTCATATATCTACTTTAATTTTATCTCCAATAAAAAACAATTGACCTCATACATAATGAAATGGGTAGCTTTATCATTTCATAAGAAAAAAAATAGAGAAAATATATTAATTCAGGAAAACTTGGCTTATTAGGCAAATCGGGCCTTGAATAATAGGCTGAGAAGTGAGTTCTGGCTACTAGGTACGACATATATATATATATATATATATATATATATATATATATATATATATATATATATAATATATATATATATATAATATATATATTTCTCCATTTCCATCGAACCTGAAATACATGTTCGTTTTAAACAACATTGTCTTCCTTGTGCATATGTTCTGTCTACATATATTGATTCTTCGGACACGGTCCACACAGCCCGTCTTCGCGTGCGTCCTGAACGTCACTAAACCGATGTACTACATTTGCCCTAACCACACCGGGGGCCCACGAATAGAAAACGCGACAGTCGCATAGTTCTTGGGGGAGAGGGGGGGAGGTCTATTCTAATTTGCTATTCAAATCTTCCATCTCAATTATACCGTACTCGCGCTCGCTCTTATAATCCTCAAGCCATTCCACTCATCATTCTCGCCTCCTTTCACTTTAGCTCGCATTAATTCAGGAAATAAATTTTCCTTTCAGAAAATATTTCACATCCACCAGTTTCTTTGGTTCGTGTATAAATCGTGAGACCGTACCTCACCACAACACCCCCACACACCTCCACACACCCCCACACACCCATACAGACCCCCACACATCCACACACACCCCCACAACATTCCCCTCACCCCCCACACACACCCCAATACCCCCCCCCCCCCATTTGGACAAAGCTTGGCAGAGGAAAAAATGTGTGAGGGAGGGAGGGGATACTCCTCTAATCTGCAGGACAAAGCGGAGGAGCTTTTAAAGCGCTTCGTTTCGGATTTGATTCTAACCAAGCCATCCTACATGGCTCCGTGTGCATGGCGACCTATGTTCTCCCTATTTCCCATCATATGGAAGTTAGAGTTTACAGGTGTGTATACACCTGTATACTCTATACAGTATAGTATATACAGGTGTGGTCTGGATGAATCCAAAAACAAAATTAGTTGGTCAATCATGGCTAGAGTTCGACAGGCAGAGTTGGATTTAATATTGCTTTAGTTTCTCGAAGTATATATGAATAAAGTCAAGAGAAAGAAGTTAAGGAAAGAGCGTTAGGGAGAACTTAATAAATGACACGAGTAAATGGGATACATGTCATTTGATATAGGGAGATGGTATAGTACTTTTAGCTGAGAATTAGAGAGATTTGTGTAAATTAGTTGCAGGATATAATGATGATGTATATTAGGGGAAGATTACCAAATATTACGCCCAAAAATAAAGTTATGAGGATGGAGGGTGGGAGGGAATTATCATGGGAAAGCGTCTAGCCATTACGACTTTATAGCACATGGAAGGCATCAGGATAAGGATTTGGGATGGAACGGGGAGGAGGAGGAAGGAATGGTGCCGAAACGCTTGTGGACGGTCAAGGATTGAACGCCGATCTGCATGAAGCGAGACCGTCTCTCTACCGTCCAGCCCAAGAGGTTGGATTTTATGGGGATGGAATGACAAGGAAATCCTGGCAGTGTGAGGAAGTGCAAGGAGTGGCTGATCACTGTAAATATCTGGGATATGTAATTGACAATAGTAATGTGTTCAAGAGAACCTTGATGTAGACTGACCCACTGAAAGAAACTGATTGATTAACGAAGATTAAGCCACCCACGAGGTGGCATGGGAATGAATAGCCCGTAAAAGAAAACAGGCAGGTGTACTGAAAACCCTCGTTAGAAAAAAATGATAAAACTGGACAAGAAAAGTATTCGGAGTCCTGAATATAAGAATAGAAGTACCCACCATTATTTATGTATACCAGATGCTGGTGCAGTGTGAATGAGAACAGTTTACGCACACAAAATGATGAACCCATTAACAATCTGAGAAGCAGGTGCGGTGTTAGGAGAAAATGATAGATTAGGACACATATGTAGAGTAAATTACACATTGCAACAAATATGTAGAGTAAATGATGGTCTAAATTGCAGTGTTGAATAACATTTCAGGTCATGCTGGACCTGAAGAAGTACAGATGAAAAGAGTGTATTCGAGTGAATCTGGAGGAACAGGAATGTGAGGCAGAGAGTATTTAGTCTAAACAGAACTAGAGGCGTATGACAGCATTCATACCACATGCCCACCCCTCTCACCATGCCCACCCCTCTCCTCATCATGCCCACCCCCCTCACCATGCCCACCCCCTCACCATGTCCACCCCTCACCATGTCCACCCCTCACCATGCCCACCCCCTCACCATGCCCACCCCCTCACCATGTCCACCCCCTCACCATGCCCACCCCCTCACCATGCCCACCCCCTCACCATGTCCACCCCCTCACCATGTCCACCCCCTCAACCATGTCCACCCCCTCACCATGCCCACCCCCTTCACCATCATGCCCACCCCCTCACAATGCCCACCCCCTCACCATGCCCACCCCCTCACCATGTCCACCCCCTCACTATGTCCACCCCCTCACCATGTCCACCCCCTCACCATGCCCACCCCACCCCCTCACCATGTCCACCCCCTCACCATGCCCACCCCCTCACCATGTCCACCACCTCACCATGCCCACCCCCTCACCATGTCCACCCCCTCACCATGCCCACCCCCTCACCATGCCCACCCCCTCACCATGCCCACCCCCTCACCATGTCCACCCCCTCACCATGCCCACCCCCTCACCATGCCCACCCTCTCACCATGTCCACCCCCTCACCATGTCCACCCCCTCACCATGCCCACCCCCTCACCATGTCCACCCCCTCACCATGCCCACCCCCTCACCATGTCCACCACCTCACCATGTCCACCCCCTCACCATGCCCACCCCCTCACCATGTCCACCACCTCACCATGCCCACCCCCTCACCATGTCCACCCCCTCACCATGTCCACCCCCTCACCATGCCCACCCCCTCACCATGCCCACCCCCTCACCATGTCCACCCCCTCACCATGTCCACCCCCTCACCATGTCCACCCCCTCACCATGCCCACCCCCTCACCATGCCCACCCCCTCACCATGTCCACCCCCTCACCATGTCCACCCCCTCACCATGTCCACCCCTCACCATGCCCACCCCCTCACCATGCCCACACCCCTCACCATGCCCACCCCCTCACCATGTCCACCCCTCACCATGTCCACCCCCTCACCATGCCCACCCCCTCACCATGCCCACCCCCTCACCATGCCCACCCCTCACCATGTCCACCCCCTCACCATGTCCACCCCCTCACCATGCCACCCCCTCACCATGCCCACCCCCTCACCATGTCCACCCCCTCACCATGTCCACCCCCTCACCATGTCCACCCCCTCACCATGCCCACCCCCTCACCATGCCCACCCCCTCACCATGCCACCCCCTCACCATGTCCACCCCCTCACCATGTCCACCCCCTCACCATGCCCACCCCCTCACCATGCCCACCCCCTCACCATGTCCACCCCCTCACCATGTCCACCCCCTCACCATGTCCACCCCCTCACCATGCCCACCCCCTCACCATGCCCACCCCCTCACCATGTCCACCCGCTCACCATGTCCACCCCCTCACCATGTCCACCCCCTCACCATGTCCACCCCCTCACCATGCCCACCCCCTCACCATGCCCACCCCCTCACCATGTCCACCCCCTCACCATGTCCACCCCCTCACCATGTCCACCCCCTCACCATGCCCACCCCCTCACCATGTCCACCCCCTCACCATGCCCACCACCTCACCATGCCCACCACCTCACCATGCCCACCCCCTCACCATGCCCACCCCCTCACCATGTCCACCCCCTCACCATGCCCACCCCCTCACCATGTCCACCCCCTCACCATGCCCACCACCTCACCATGCCCCACCGTCTTACCATACAGGTCTCATCAAGGACATGATAAGGCCAAATCTTCTTGCCTTCAGCTTACGGGGCTCACCATAACCCGTGCTACATGGACATTTCGTTCTAAGTAGCTACATCGAAAACAATAACAATTGCCTTCAGCCCGTACCGTGATATATCCCAGCACTCATGGAAGATTTCTCTGCTCCAACCATGCAGAGGAATCATACTAGAGATGTATGCAATCTCTAGTATGCGTTGAGATTGCGAAGTCGGACTGCGAAAGGGATCTGGGAGTTATGATTAATAAGAATTTAAAACCAAAAAATCAATGCAAAAATGTTCATAATAAGGCAAATTAGGACACTAGGATTTATTTATCGAAGCGTTAGTAACAAGACACCTGGTGTTCTTGAGCTATATCGTGCTCTTGTTAGGCCCCATTTAGATTATGCAGTTCAGTTCTGGTTACCATACTATGGAATGGATATAAATTCACTTGAACGTGTCCAGGTAGGATGACGAAGTTAATGCATACATACACACACACACACACACACACACACACACACACACACACACACACACACACACACACACACACACACACACACAATGACAGAGAGAATGACAGAGAGGTGTGTGAAGAACTCAATAAGAGGTTCCAGGAGGTCTTCACAATTGAACAAGGTGAGGTCACTGTGCTAGGAGAAAGGGAGGTAAACCAGGCGGTCTTGGAAGAGTTCGAAATTACGAGAGAGGAGGTCAAGAGACACCTGCTGGATCTGGATGTTAGAAAGGCTGTTGGTCCAGATGGGATCTCACCTTGGATACTGAAAGAGTGTGCAGAGGCACTTTGCTTGCTACTCTCCATAGTGTATAGTAAGTCACTGGAGACGGGAGACCTACCAGAAATATGGAAGACGGCGAATGTGGTCCCAATATACAAAAAGGGCGAGAGGCAAGAGGCACTGAACTACAGGCCAGTGTCCTTGACTTGTATACCATGCAAGGTGATGGAGAAGATCGTGAGAAAAAACCTGGTAACACATCTGGAGAGAAGGGACTTCGTGACAAATCGCCAACATGGGTTCAGCGAGGGTAAATCTTGCCTTACAGGCTTGATAGAATTCTACGATCAGGTGACAAAGATTAAGCAAGAAAGAGAGGGCTGGGCGGACTGCATTTTCTAGGATTGTCGGAAAGCCTTTGACACAGTACCGCATAAGAGGCTGGTACATAAGCTGGAGAGACAGGCAGGTGTAGCTGGTAAGGTGCTCCAGTGGATAAGGGAGTATCTAAGCAATAGGAAGCAGAGAGTTACGGTGAGGGGTGAGACCTCCGATTGGCGTGAAGTCACCAGTGGAGTCCCACAGGGCTCTGTACTCGGTCCTATCTTGTTTCTGATATATGTAAATGATCTCCCGGAGGGTATCGATTCTTTTCTCTCAATGTTTGCGGACGATGCCAAAATTATGAGAAGGATTAAAACAGAAGAGGACTGTTTGAGGCTTCAAGAAGGCCTAGACAAGCTGAAGGATTGGTCGAACAAATGGTTGTTAGAGTTTAACCCAACCAAATGTAATGTAATGAAGATAGGTGTAGGGAGCAGGAGGCCAGATACAAGATATCATCTGGGAGAGGAAATTCTTCAGGAGTCAGAGAAGGAAAAAGACTTGGGGGTTGATATCACGCCAGACCTGTCTCCTGCAGCACATATCAAGCGGATAACATCAGCGGCATATGCCAGGCTGGCCAACATACGAACGGCATTCAGAAACTTGTGTAAAGAATCATTCAGAACTTTGTATACCACATATGTCAGGCCAATCCTGGAGTATGCAGCCCCAGCATGGTGTCCATATCTAGTCAAGGATAAGACTAAACTGGAAAAGGTTCAAAGGTTTGCCACCAGACTAGTACCCGAGCTGAGAGGTATGAGCTACGAGGAGAGACTACGGGAATTAAACCTCACTTCGCTGGAAGACAGAAGAGTTAGGGGGGACATGATCACCACATTCAAGATTCTGAAGGGAATTGATAGGGTAGATAAAGACAGTCTATTTAACACAAGGGGAACACGCACAAGGGGACACAGGTGGAAACTGAGTGCCCAAATGAGCCACAGAGATATTAGAAAGAACTTTTTTAGTGTCAGAGTGGTTGACACATGGAATGCATTAGGAGGTGATGTGGTGGAGGCTGACTCCATACACAGTTTCAAGTGTAGATATGATAGAGCCCAATAGGCTCAGGGACCTGTACACCTGTTGATTGACGGTTGAGAGGCGGGACCAACGAGCCAGAGCGAAACCCCCGCAAGCACAACTAGGTGAGTACACACACACATGCAGAGGAATTATACTGTTACCTGACAGTAAATAGGTACCTGGGAGTTAGTCAGTTGTCACGGGCTGCTTCCTGGGTTGGGTGTGTGGTGTAAAAAAAAAATAGTAGTAGTAGTAGAAACAGTTGATTGACAGTTGAGAGTCGGGCCGAAAGAGCAGAGCTCAACCCCCACAAGCACAATTAGGTGAATACAACTAGGTGAGCACACACACACTTCCTCATTACACTTATTCATTCCACGATTGATGATTGAAGAAGATTAAGCCACCCAAAAGGTGGCACGGGCATGAATAGCCCGTAAGTGGTGGCCCTTTTGAGCCATTACCAGTATCAAGAGCTGATACTGGAGATCTGTGGAGGTGCGACTGCACCCTGCGTGACTGGAGATGTCTCCCGTGGACCAAATGGTGTCATTCCACGTGTTCTTCAGGAGGTGGTATATATATATGATCTCCACTCCCACTTCTTCCAACACGGGAGACATCTCCCGTCCACGAGGCTAACCATAGCCCGTGCTTCTTGCCCCGCTCCTGTGCCAGGTAAGTTACGGGCTCACCATAGCCCGTGCTACTTGGAACTTGTTCCGAGTAGCTGAATCTATAACAACAACAACCACTTCTTTCGTTGCTTTACAACCCAGTAACCTTCCTCCTCCTCCACACGTTCCTCCGGCTCCAGTCAGAAAAGAACATTCTGACAAAAGAAGGGAGCCGGTCGGCCGAGCGGACAGCACGCGGGGCTTGTGATCCTGTGGTCCTGGGTTCGATCCCAGGCGCCGGCGAGAAAGAATGGGCAGAGTTTCTTTCACCCTATGCCCCTGTTACCTAGCAGTAAATTAGGTACCTGGGTGTTAGTCAGCTGTCACGGGCTGCTTCCTGGGGGTGGAGGCCTGGTCGAGGACCGGTCCGCGAGGACACTAAAAAAAAAAAAGCCCCGAAATCATCTCAAGATAACCTCAAGATTCCCCAAATGTTCGCTGGCTGGTGTTTGCCTTCCAATAATTCCCCCCCCCCCCCCCCCCACTTATCGCTCAACCAAATTATTATCCTAAATCTTCCTTCCTTTTTTTGCATCCTCCTTTTATTTGTTTTTATTTTGTTTGTTCCGTTCTGCTTTATACAGCTGTTGTATGGTGTTGTGAGTACCGTATTACTGAATACAGCCAATGTATATTTTATGGTATATGTCTAGCTTCGTGTTATCTTGGAGGTCACAGTTCGCAGCGTCTCGTTATCTTGGATGTCACAGGTGCCAGCGTCTCGTTATCTTGGACGTGACAGGTCCCAGTGTCGCGTTATCTTGGATGTCACAGGTGCCAGCGTCGCGTTATCTTGAACGTGACAGGTCCCAGTGTCGCGTTATCTTGGACGTGACAGGTTCCAGCGTCGCATTATCTTGGATGTCACAAGTCCCAGCGTCTCGTTATCTTGGACGTGATATGTTCCAACTAGGCTGTGATTTATACGTTACACTGCGACCAGCTACACATAAGTCTGCATGGCCGGAAAACCAACCAGGAGGCCAAGTCAGAGACCGGGCAGCGAGAACATTGATTCCCGGAACAGACAAAAGGTTGGTAGGGATATTCCCGCGAAGACCCCCCTCCCCCAAAGCCTATGGGTTATTTTTTTATGAGGGACAGGCAGCCTGCATATGTATCCACGTTAGTCTTATATCAAGGTCCCCCACCCCCACCCCCCAGGATGTAACCCCCCTTAACAGGTGACTAACTCCCGGGTATCAATTTACTGCTAGGTGAACGGGTGCATTAGGTTACAGGAGACATCCACAACTATTTGTCCCGCCCGGGATTCGAACCCGGGATTCCAGATTGTAAATACGAGAACGTAACCAACTGTATTACTATCCAGACTAGATCTGATTTTCATTAATAAGAATCAGTGGTGCTATCACGTACTACTTATAATCTTTATATCCTATATCTAATTATATTATAATCACATCTTATCTCAATCATATGTCTAGACAGTAAAAAAAATCAATCAATATTCATTGAAAGTTACCACTCTCAAGGGAGAGTGAGGGTCATCTCGGGAACAACAAGCGCCCACCACACCCTGCGGGACTACGAGTTTGTTGACAACAGAGTGAACTGCAGTGGTGGTTCCAAAACTATCTACAGGGCCGCTCATTCAAAGTGGCGGTTGGTGGAATCGTCTCTACGTCCCGCCCTGTCTCGCGTGGTGTCCCCCAGGGATCGATTCTGAGCCCACTATTATTCTCTATTCTTCTGTCTGATCTCCCTGTATTCCGGGGGGTCCAGGTTTTAGCCTATGCCGACGATGTAACCCTCGTGGCGGATGGTGACACTCTCCTAGAGGCACAAGGCTTCCTGCAAAATGCCGTGACTGTGTTCTCAGCAACTGTGCTGGGGAAGGGGCTCTCCATTAACCCTGTGAAAAGTTGTGTCATGAGTTTCACCTGGACCCGCTTACCAGACCAGCCAGTGGTGACCGTCGGGGGCTGTCGTCTCCCGATCGCTACGGAACACAGGTGGCTGGGGGTCGTTCTAGATAGCCCTCGGCTGACGTTGAGGCATCATGTCGACTACCTTCGGGCCTCATGCCTTCGTCGCGTGAACATCATGAAACGGCTCTCTGGTGCGGCATGGGGGGCTTCACGGGAGTCGCTCCTAGCTCTCTATAAGGCCTTCATTCGTAGCAAGATTATGTATGCCAGTGAAGTCTATGGCTCAGCAGCAGCATCTGTTTGGGCAAGGCTGGATCCCATTCAAAATGGTGCCCTACGCTCAGCGCTAGGAGCTATGCCCTCCTCGCTAGTTCTTTCTCTCCATGCCGAGTCGGGGCTATGGCCCCTGAGGTTTGAACGTCTTCTCGTCCACTGCCGCCAATTTCAACGGATAGTGCGTCTCCCTGCTACCCATCCACTTACTCGCCTCCAGCTCAAGGCTAACTCGTGGAATGTGCCGGCTAGACGCTCCCAACGTCGTCAGTTGCCTTTCGTCGTCCGGGCCTTGGATGCATATTTACAGTTTTCCCTTCCCGTCTCTGTACTCACCCCTGGCCCGACCATCTCGTCAGTACCTCCGTGGGCAGAAGAGCTCATTCGGGTTTCTGTCGACTTTTCCAAGCCTCCTCGTCGGAAGAGAGATTTAGAGGGTTTGGCCCCTTTAATTTTTGCAGACCTATGAGCCTTCTTATACTCTGGATACTTGAAGGTTTACATGGATGGGTCCCGCAAAGATCAGCCACCATCTACATCTGCGGCAGCATACTTTGCTCCTTTTTCCTTCTGTCAGACGTAGAAACTCTCCCCTGCTCATTCGTGCCTGGCTGGGGAACTGTTTGCAATCTTACTAGTCTTACGACTCCTTCGACAAGTTTTAGGGCCCTCTGCAGTCGTTTTATACGTGGACTCAGTTACAGCCCTACATCTCATATCATCTCGGCGTCCACGAGTCCATCGCCATACTGTGTCACAGATCCGTGGAGAACTGCTGTCATACTCTGGTACTCCGGGTTGGTCCATCTATCTCCAATGGGTTCCGTCACATGTCGGTATTAATGGCAATGAGGTGGCTGACGCAGCAGCAGGGATGGCGCATGCTCTCCATGACTACAAATGTGCCTCTAGACCTTTCCGAAATTCTCCCGTAACTCCGGGCGGCTTGCCTCGCGAGTTGGGAGGCAATGATGGAGCCAGCACTCGGGTCCTCCTCACTGGCGGGTCTCCAGGAGGACTCCTCCCCGCGTCCATGGACTTGCCATCATTCTCGACTCCTCGACACTGCCATCTCTCGTCTCCGGATTGGGCACACCTGCCTGGCCGCACATCTCCATCGTCTACGGCTGGTAGATTCCCCATACTGCCAGTGGTGTCCGACCCAGGAGGATACAGTGGAGCACCTTCTTCTTCATGGCCCTCGATTTCACAGCGCTCGCATCAGACTACAGAGTGCCGTTCATAGGCTGAATATTCCCCGCCTCACAGTTCCCGTTCTCCTTGACCGGGCAGGTACGAGAGACGAAGACGTCCGTCATGACATCCTTCGCCATACCTTCCGCTTCATCTGTCATGTCCGTGGTCTGAAGAGCCTGTAAAATTTGTGGCCTGAGGAGTTTGTAGGGTCTATGGCCTGAAGAGACTATAGGGACCCCATCCCTCCGCTATTTCCCGGCATCGGGCAGCCGGGATGCATCCCATCCCACGATCATCGTCGCCCCTAAATCAACACAACAACAGGGGTCCATAGAATTACCCAAATCAGCCCAAATCGGCCCAAAACTACACAAATCGTCCTAGCATTACGTAAGTAATGAAGAAATATGGTATATTTACTTACTATAATGTTGGTACTACACGTAGAACATGATCAAACCTATTTTTACTCTGAAATAATCTAATTTCATAACGAAATGAGACGTAAATATGTGAGAGGTGACGCCATTGGAAGTCGACGGTCCAAGCGACAATTATGTGGAGCGACTTATCCAAGATATATGGTCGCCTGGAGAGTGTTTGCTGCCATATCAGCCTCCTGTACACAGTGATCCAGTCGTCGTATTTCATGGCTCAAGTTGTCGCAAATTTTATTGGTAATATTAACAAGTAGAATGTGTATTTATAATAATATTTTTCATAAACAGCCACAAAATGTTTAATATTTTAATATATATATATATATTAAATATATTAATTATAATATATTAAAAAAGTGTCTGGAAGTTAAATCAATTCCACATGACAATAAATTTGTTATATAGATACTAGCGTTATTCGTTGGTATGCGTTCGCTATTTAAACTACTCATGTCCTTTTCGTTCATAGAACACCGATCCCTACACGCTCTCTGATATATTGCTTAATTAACAAATATTCACAAATAAAGATTATATTTGTATATGTTATCAGAAAGGCAGATATAAAATAGTTTGTCTTAATGCATCACAGAGATTATACCTTATTAGAGAGGAAAAATATTCATATTTTAAACAAGGCTTCTTGGCCGACGCTCTCCCTTTCGATGGGAACTACGACCTTTTGAAGATCAATGTTAATTGAATCTAGATATTGTAAAAAACGAAGTTTTTTATGTCAACAGAAATACATATAAGCTGCATGTTAATACTTTGGTTTAAATATAACTGAAGTGAAAGTGAAGATATATGCCTTTTTATAGTTACTTGATGGCTCGCTCAGGGAGTGTGAAGGCCTGCACACAAGCCAATCAATTTTATAATTAATGTACATATATGCAAAGTAACGTCAAAGGTTTTTATTTCAGAATAAAGACAGATGTAGACGATAATGTAAATACATTTCAAGGAAAACATATCTTAAATGAAAGCAAAGATATGGTCAAATAAATAGGCAGTACCACACCATCGCCAGTGTCCGGACACATGAATAGTCGCATTAGGTGAAAGGAAATGTACCCAACCATTTCCATTTACGCGACCAGTTTCCGTTCTTATGATTCTTACTTACATTTATTGAAATTTATCATCATCATCATTTACAGAAATAAATTAACATAAATATGTAGTAATTTTAATACACAAAACAGAAGTAGATATGTATGTAAATTATGACGCAGGATAGGATCACTATTGCAGAACTGTTCGCATACTTTGCGTCATTATATACAGTACTGGAATTTTAAAAAAAAAATCGCGGAATTCAGAGATAACACCATCATTGGTGTCCAAGAAAAGTGTAAGTGCTTCATTTATAATGATGTGCTGCCCAAAATCTCAGCGAAGTATCTAAAATTTGCTTACTGTAAGTAATTCATGCAAATGATTGTAAGCCGTCGCCCAGTTGGGTGGGTGTGGGGCACATGACTGTTAAGCTGCCGCCCAGTTGGGTGGGTGTGGAGCACATAACTGTTAAGCTGCCGCCCAGTTGGGTGGGTGTGGAGCACATGACTGTTAAGCTGCCGCCCAGTTGGGTGGGTGTGGAGCACATGACTGTTAAGCTGCCGCCCAGTTGGGTGGGTGTAGAGCACATGACTGTAAAGCTGCCGCCCAGTTGGGTGGGTGTAGAGCAAGACTAGTAATTGGACGACTCACCATAGATGTAAAGTGCCTAGTATAGTGACTTGTGAGCCTCTTGTTGAATCACTTGTGATACAAAGATTATTGATGTGTGTATTTGTGTGGGTGATTGAATATGTATGTGAATGTATATGTATGTATATGTATATATGCAATTGACGATCACGAAACAATAATCATTTGTATGCGGAAAATTCCATATTTCATTTCTCTGGATTTACCGCATATGTATATATATGTACATGTATGTATGATTATGTGTACATGTATATATAACATTAATAAGAGGAAATGAAGATGAAGAAATGATAAAAAGAATGGCAATAGTGGATAGTAGTAACACACTTAAGAATTATTCAGTAATAAACACAAACTCGTCCTTCACCTATGGTAAAGGAAAGTCAACTTTGAAGGATTCAATTTACATGAGATTAAGATTAGGATACAAATATATCTGGCAATACGGAGTTGATGTCAGTGAAAAAGATAAGGATTGTAAATTATGTAGTATGCCGCACGCCCACACCTTAGAACATTATGTATTAGAGTGTCAACTTATTGATAACTATAGAAATAAGGAAATAAGTAATGTACCACATCAAATTGTTTGTATGTGTGATAATGGTATGATAGACAGTATACTTAGGAGCTACAAAAATTTTGCCCCAAGAGTGTAACAATTAGATGCTGTGCTTACTATATTAACCTGCAATGTTAAATGGGATTCTTGTAATGTTAATTGTCTATATGTACTTACTGAATTTGTGCGCCCCTTGAGGGACTTGCAGTAGAGGGGGTAGAAATAGCCTAAGTTACTCTATCCCTTTGAAATGTATTTTTTTCTTGTCTCAATAAACATACTTGAACTTGAACTGTAAATATTTGTGGCTTCCTGACCATAAAGTTACCGCCGCAGAGAGTAAGAGACCGGATGTACCCAGTATACAAGCCGCACTAGCTATTAGTTCATAAAAGCTGACAACTTACCCAGATAAACATTACTTCCTAATTATATATATATATGCAAATAATACAATTGAAATGTTTAAAACGTGATTATATATATGTATCATGTGGACAGTTTTTAATGTAATTTTTTCTCCTGATATTCGGGTTCTTTATTATGCTTCATCTTGAGGCAAAGCCCAATACCTTACGCCATATTGATGCTCTGTCCACAGATCATTCTCTCTCTCTCAAATCATATACATTGATTGTTTCCTACACCGCCCCACGGGTGCAGCTGCAAGTGCAGTTGCCTCTACCCATCAAACAGAACTATTTGCCTTGCCTGTTACACTAAAATGTGTACAAGTGTGTGTGTCTATGTATGTATTAACACGATGTACTGAACGGGGTGAGAATAGCTTGAGCTACCTCATCCCTTTGTGTATATTTTACCTCAATAAACTTATTTCAATTTCAATTCAAGTCTCCAAACTTGATGCATTAATTGTGATTTTCTACCATCCTGCATTAATTGTAAGTGATTTCTATCATCCTTAATTGCGCGCAACTCTCTAAGACACAATTGTAACATGACCGTGTCCAAAGCTAGACAGAGAAAAACACAACATTATTAGTGATGGTAACATAATCCATTTCATGTGAATTCCATCTTCGTTGACCTCCGAAACTTGAGGAATGGTCCAGAAAATAGCTACTAAAGTTTAAGTCAAGTGTGAAGATACTTTAGTTGATACTTAGATACTTCCAATAAGTGTAAACATAAGTGCTGACGATGCTACCTTCATCTATTCAGACCCCAACCCAAACGCACTATATAATAATGAAAATAACAGATTTAAAAAGTCCACTCATGGATGTAAACTAACAAACTCACATTAAACATAAAAAAGACCGACTACTATTTTTGTTCGGAAGAATCCTGAAACCAAATTCAACTTCAGATACACAATGTTAACATTAGCAATAATGATTATGGAAAGTTCCTTGACCTATACATAGACAAGAGACTGAACTTCAGCATCCACATACAACACATATGTGGGTGTTATATGTGGGTGGTGAGAGAGAGAGTGAGAGAGTATTCACCTAGTTGTGCAGGCGCGGGTTGAACTCTGCTCATTCGGCCCGCCTCTTAACTGTCAATCAACTATTACTAACTACTTACTAACTAATTTTTTTTCTCTCGTGCACACACACACACACACACACACACACACACACACACACACTCACACACACACACACACACACACACACACACACACACACACACACACACACACGCACACACACACACACACACCAGGAAGACATTTACAGAGAGTAGGGAATTAATTAGGTATCTGGGAGCTAGTTAAGTGGTGTGGGATTTATATCTTGAGGTACTGTATACAATGTTCACAACAGAGCAATGTATAATCATTTCATTGTATACAACACATTTTGGTGAAATCCCACGGTATTCCTAGACCAGAATCATAAACATCTCTGACTTTCCCACAGCAAGGCGCCGGGCACCGCGGGCTCCAGGCATGTGGATTTATGTTTATTTCTCAGAGCAGTAAACAGCCTGCGGCAAAGCTACCCATATGTGTAGAGCTCAGTACCTTAGGCCTACCGGGGACCACGGCCAGAACCGGGCCCCTTCAGAGAGGCAAGGGGAGCAATGGCCTATAGAAACTTCCGTGTGGTTGGAAGCATTCTATGTCTGCCATCGACCGGAACAGGCACCCAGAAAGGTAAGCACCTCAAAACAAACCCCTATTCTGGTTAAAATTGCTACCAAAAGCCGAACTAGTGGATAGAACTCCCCAACAGAAAACAAGCAAACTAGTGTGACGTCACACACTGCCGCGCCGCTGTCTGCGCAGCTCCCTCCTCCCTGGGAGGGGGAAGGGGAAGCCCCAGACCCTCCACTGCCGGCTACCCACACCTCAGATCTTGAGGCTGGATGTCAAAAACGCGGAAAAAAAGCCGACCTGAGGGAGGGAGGGATGCCAGGGAGCCTCCGGGCCTCAACCAGAAAATGGTGTTTCATTACATTCAACGCTGGTTTTCTGGGGGAGCCCCATCGGCTCCCCGGAGCTAACTACCCACAGACGGAAAAAGAGGGACTTACCCGGGAGGCGGTTGTCGCTCACTCCTCAACTCGAAGGCGAGACAACTGGCTGCAACAGCCGACCCAAAGCAACACAGGCCCAGGCAGGGGCCCAGGGGCATTCACGAGGTAACGAGCAGCCAGGACCCTGTTCGACCGCCAAAAACCCCACGCCCGAATGCCAGACCAAGACATATTCCCAAAGATGGCAGCAAGAGCTGCGAACTTATGGACGTCATGAGCACGGAGATAGACCACAGGCTGGCTGGACTTGATAACCCTGTGGACGACCTGGGAGACCTGAACCCGCGAACAGGGAAGAAGGGAAACCGGATCGACCGAAAGCGCTTCCCCAACACAGAAACCGTGGTGCGCAAATAACAGCGAAGCGCCGCAATCGGACACAAAACATGATGCACCCCCGGCTGGACCAACCAAGCATCAACCACCCACAGATCCCTCCGGAACGCAGCAGTCTCATTCTTCGCGAGAAAAGAAGGAGATGGCTGCAAGCAAACAAAATAAACTCCACATCCAAATGAGCAGAAACCCCTGCGCCTGGAGGAGAGCATGAAGCTCCACAACCTGACCCCCAGATGCTAATGCCAACAAGAAAAGAGCCTTGGAGAAACAATTCCAGACAAAAGGGGCCACAACAAAACGAGGAGATGAAAGGTAAGCGAGCACTCTGTCCAAAGACCAGGACGGCTCAGGTGGCGCATGAGCAGGCTGGAGGTGAAACAAGGCACGAGACAGCTTGCGAAACGGCGCAGACATAACATTGATACCGAAGGCAAGCTGAAGCGGCTCCACCAGCGCCACATGATATGAGGCGACAGTGTTAGGCATAAGACAACGGTCCTGAAACAACCAAGAGAGAAAGGACAAGACCACCCTAACAGACAACGAATTAACATGACGACACAAAAAGAAACAGAAGGACCGCCAGGAAACTTCGTACTGCCGCCGAGAAGAAGCCCTCAGGTGGGACACTAACAAAGAGGCCACCTGATCACCATAGAGATGACAATAGACTCGAGTCAAAAAACCCATACGCGAAGACTCAAGGAGAAGATCGAACCAGCCATGTGATGTACCGGCCCGATCTGAATGAAAGAGGCGGAGCCGCGGGAAAACCCTCGGGTTCGGACACCGAGCAAGCAGCGACTGAAACCAAGGCTGGGCCGGCCACCAAGAAGCCAGAAGGACAACACTTCCCTGGTAAGTCTCCAAGCGAGTCAGGACCTGGAGTAACAGCCAAACTAGGGAAAAGAGGTACAGGAACCCCCACCTCGACCAGTCTAGCCGAAAGGCATCGACCCCGACGGAATTACGATCGGGGAAGGGTGCCGCATACACGGGAAGACGCCGCGACCACACACCGACGCGAAGAGGTCCACCTCGGGGCGCCCGAACGTCTGGCAAAGCCAACTGGAAGGAAACATCGTCAACCGTTCACTCCGTGGAGAAGGGAACAAAGCGAGACAGGCCGTCGGCCAAGATGTTGGACACTCCCCGTACGTGAACCGCCAGAAGCCAAACCCCGAAAACTCAGCAGATGAGTCACCCAAAGCAACCAACCCCAAAGAGACAAGGACCGCATCAAACCCCCGCGGTTCAGGCAATGAACCACCGGAGAGCAGTCCGAATGGAGCCGAATCGTCGATCCGCGGGCGACCCGAATCCTCTGAAGAGGCAAACCACACTGCCGCAAACTCCCGCACTGTGCTGTGAGCTTGACAGAAGGACGGATCCCAATGCCCCTGGCCTGGCCTGGTGAGCACTGGTCAAAAAGCCCCAGCCGAGAGACGACGCATCCGTGTACACATCGAGCGAGGGCTTGGGTAGGCGCCAACGCACCGAACCCCGAAAAACCCCAAGAGGAAGCTGGTGACGTAGCAGCCAACGCAAGGCCCCCAGGGGTCGAACCCAGCAATCGCTTTTTGAGAGGCAGAAGGGGTGACCCCGAAGGAACCAGAACAGCTGACGAAGCCAAACCCGACCCAGCGGGTAGACTACCATCCCGAAGTTCAGGCTCCCGCATAGCCACTCGAGCAACCGCCAGGTGAACCGAGGGCCCACCAGAAACAGACGAAGATGGGACCGCAGCCGCAAGAGAGACTCCGGAGGGAGAGACAGGGAGGCGGTCCGAGAGTCCCAAACGAGACCCAGCCAAGTCCGAACCTGAGAGGGGACCAGTTGGGACGTCCTCCAGTTCACCAGGAACCTGAACCCGGCGAGCTGGGAAAGAACCGAATCCCTGGCTAGCAAGCAAGCTGACCGGCTGGGAGCCCAAACCAGCCAGTCGTCGAGGTAGGCCAACATCCTAACACCTAGGAGACGCAAATGAGCTACCACGACCCGCGTAAGGCGCGTGAACACACGAGGTGCCAGGTTCAACCCGAACGGGAGACAACGAAAGCAGTAACTCAGGTGCCCCACAACAAAACCGAGCCAGTACCTGAACCGCGGATGAATCGGGACATGCCAATAAGCGTCCCGGAGGTCTAGGGACACCATCCAAGCACCCGGCTCCAAGAGGAGCCGAACCTGAGACAGCGTAGTCATCCTAAAGGAGGGGCAATGAACCCAGGGGTTCAGACAGGACAAGTCTAGAATGAACAGCAGGTCCGCGCAGTCCTGTTTCGGGACCGGAAACAGACGGGAAACCCATCTGAGGGACGACGACGTTTCGACGATTGCCAAGCGAACCCACTCCAAGATGACCTGACAGAGCGCAAGGAAAGAAACCTGCCCCGCTAGCCGAGATCCCCCAAGGGGGGGGGGGGCCACCCAACGCCACCGCAGGTCAACAGACACGACCTGAAACGCCCACGAATCGTGGGACCAGGAGTGGGCGAACAGCGCAAGCCGCCCCCCCATCGCCCGTCAATGAGGCAAACCGCAAAAGGGCCGGCGCCCTTTACGAGACCCAGAACCCTGCACAGAGCGAACACTGCACCGACCAGACGAGGGCGAGTCCGAAGCAGGAGCCGAACCTGAACCTGACACCAGTGGCCTACCACGATGAGAGCAACCCCAAGCCCTGGCATGACCTTTCCGGGAAGACCCACCCCGGGACCCCCGGAAAACCAACAAGTCCAACATCAGACGACAAGCCGACAACGCAGCCTGAATAAACTGTGCCACGGCCGACCTCTCAAACAGAAGAGGACAAAAAGGCAAAAACCGTCTAAGAGCCAGAGCCCAAGCAGATTCCATGGAGGAACCTAGCACCGCCTAGTGACACGCGAGATGGGAAGCATAAAACAGGGAAACCGCATCCCACAAAATCGCCGTGAAAAGCCTGAACAAGGCAGCCGACGAACGCGCCGCCAAGGACAAGGCACTGGACCCCGTGATGGACCCAAGCGTCCTCACATCCTCCACGAGCCAATCCGAGGACAACTCCAGGAGGGAAAAGAACCGCAAGGCCGAAACCAAAAGGCCCCGGGCGCGCAAGTCCTCCTCTATGAGTGCTGCCGAAAAGGTGGGAACCTGTACATTGAGCTGAACAACGCCCACATCGTGGGGTTAACTTGAGGTTACCTTGAGGTGCTTCCGGGGCTTAGCGTCCCCGCGGCCCGGTCGTCGACCAGGCCTCCTGGTTGCCGGACTGATCAACCAGGCTGTTGGACGCGGCTGCTCGCAGCCTGACGTATGAGTCACAGCCTGGTTGATCAGGTATCCTTTGGAGGTGCTTATCCAGTTCTTGAACACTGTGAGGGGTCGGCCAGTTATGCCCCTTATGTGTAGTGGAAGCGTGTTGAACAGTCTCAGACCTCTGATGTTGATAGAGTTCTCTCTCAGAGTACCAGTTGCACCTCTGTTTTTCAACGTGGGTATTCTGCACATCCTGCCATGTCTTCTGGTCTCATGTGATGTTATTTCTGTGTGCAGGTTTGGGACCAGCCCCTCTAATATTCTCCACATGTAAATTATTATGTATCTCTCCCGCCTGCGCTCAAGGGAGTACAGTTTTAGGCTCTTTAGTCGGTCCCAATAGTTTAGATGTTTTGCTGAGTGGATTCTAGCAGTAAAGGATCTCTGCATGCTCTCCAGGTCAGTAATTTCTCCAGCTTTGAAAGGTGCTGTCATTGTGCAGCAGTACTCTACTCTAGAGAGCACAAGCGTTTTGAAAAGTATCATCATCGGTATGGCATCTCTAGTGTGAAAAGTTCTTGTTATCCAACCTGTCATTTTTCTTGCAGTTGTGACGGCTACTTTATTGTGTTCTTTAAAGGTAAGGTCTTCCGACATGAGTACACCCAGATCCTTTACATTGCCTTTTCGTTCTATGTTATGATTTGCCTGAGGTTTGTACGTGGTTTCCGTTTTTATATTTTAATTTTTTCAATAGCGCATGAGCTGGAACTTATCTTCGTTAAACACCATATTATTTTCTGTAGCCCATAGAAAGACCTGATCTACATCTGACTGGAGGTTCGCCGTGTCCTCTATGTTGCCTACTCTCATGAAGATCTTAGTGTCATCTGCAAAGGATGATACAGTGCTATAGGTTGTGTTCTTGTCTATGTCCGAAATGAGGATGAGAAAAAGTACTGGAGCAAGCACAGTACCCTGGGGGACTGAGCTCTTCACAGTTGATGGGCTGGATTTTATTTTGTTGACTATTACACATTGGGTTCTGTTGGTCAGGAAATTGTAGATCCATTTGCCTATTTTTCCGGTAATTTCTTTTGAACGCATTTTATGTGCAATAACACCATGGTCACATTTATCAAAAGCTTTTGCGAAATCTGTGTAAATTACATCCGCGTTTTATTTGTCTTCCATAGCATCTAATGCCATATCATAGTGGTCCAGCAACTGCGACAGGCAAGAGCGCCCTGTTCTGAAACCATGTTGTCCGGGGTTATGGAGTTGCTGTGATTCCATGTATTTTGTGATTTTACTTCTTAGCACTCTCTCAAAAATTTTTATGATGTGCGATGTTAGTGCTATCGGTCTGTAATTTTTTGCCTCTGCCTTATTTCCTCCTTTATGAAGTGGTGCTATCTCTGCTGTTTTTAGTATATCAGGAATAACGCCAGGATCTAGGCTTTGTCTCCACAGAATGTGGAGGGCCTGCGATAGTGTTTTTTTTACAGTTCTTTATGAATATGGAGTTCCAAGAATCCGGGCCTGGTGCAGAGTGCATAAGCATACTGTTTATGGCTTCTTCAAAATCCAGTGGGGATAGGGTGACGTCTGATATATGATTTGATGTTGGTATCGTATCCATGAAAAATTCATTTGGGTTATCAATCTTTAGTGTGTTTAATGGCTCGCTGAAAACAGAGTCGTACTGCGTCCTCAGTAGCTCGCTCATTTCTTTGTTGTCATCGGTGAAAGTTCCATCTCCCTTTCACAGGGGCCCGATACTAGATGTGGTTTTTGATCTTGATTTTGCATAGGAGAAAAAATATTTCGGATTTCTTTCTATTTCACTGATGGCCTTTTCCTCTCTTTGCCTCTCCTGGGTTTTGTATGATTCTTGTAGCTTCCGTTCAATTGTTTCTATTTCTCTACCTAACCTTCTTCGCCGTTCTTGAGATAGGGTGCAACTCTCAAGTTGTTCCGCGATTCGTTTTCTTCGCCTATATAGGGAACGACGTTCCAGTTCCAATCTGCATCTCTTCCTCTTTTTTCTTAAGAGGTATGCGGTTTGAACATATTTCTAGTGCTACTGAGCTTATTTTTTCCAGGCACTGGTTCAGGTTTGCATTTTCTAGCTGTTCTTCCCAGTTTATTTCTGTGAAGTCCTGGTTTATTTGCTCCCAGTTTATCTGTTTATTATTGAAGTTAAATTTGCTGAAATCTCCTCCACCGGGAATCTGGACTGGTTTTGAAGGTCTACTCCCCATGGTTGTCATAACTTCAATTAAGTTGTGATCTGAGTAACAGGTATTTGTAATCATTATGTTCCTGATCAATTCTTTCATTATTAGTGAAAATGAGGTCCAGCGTGTTCTCCTTCCTACTTGGTTCTACTATTTGCTGGTTTAAGGCAAACCTGTCGCACATCCGTAGCAGGTCATTTGCATGTGCCTGTTCATTTAGGCTACTTCCTGGTATTCTTTCTGATATTACTGTATTAGCCAGGTGCTTCCATTTCAGGTGCCGTAGGTTGAAGTCCCCAAGCAGGATGATGTTCGGAGCTGGATTTGTGAGGTTTTCCAAGCAGTGTTCTATTTTCATTAGTTGGTCTTTAAACTGCTGAGGGTTTGCCTCCGGTGACTTATATACAAGGACAATAACTACATTTAAAATCTCTATTTTGATTATCAGCACTTCCACCATATCATTTGAGGTGTTTAGCAGCTCAGTACAGATGAGTGTGTCTTTGATGTAGAGGCTGACCCCATCCTGAAGCCGGTGTTTCCTATCACATCTGAAAAGATTGTACTCTGAGATCCATATTTCACCATCATTGTAGTCCTTTGTGTGGGTTTCTGTTAGGGCTGCAAACACTGCATTTGCCTCATGAAGGAGACCATCTATAAATTGAACTTTGTTGGATTTGCGTGTTTTTATACCCTGGATGTTGGCAAATATAAATGATGTTATCATGTTAGTGGAAGTGCTGGAAGCCTTACTTGGTGTTAATATCTGAGGCTCTGGTAAGGGGGCCACTGTGTTTGCGTCCAGGGTGTGTCGTTTTGGAAGTGATTCGTCCAGTTTTGGTAGTAGGACGGGTGTTGTCTGGTGTAGTACCTGTGTGCTTGTTGATAATTTGAATTCCAGTCTTGTGGGTATCTCCGTTCCCCTCTGTAATCCTGTAGTGGTTCCATCTGACTGTTCCTCTCTCTTATATTTACTACTCTGTTTCTGCCTTCCTCTAAAAAACTTCCAGTAGTGTCATATTGATCTTCCTGTCTATAACGCTCTGTACCTCTCACATGGAATTCCGGACACTGAAGATTGTAGCATTTTTTGTCCCTAATTGAAAATTGACATAATTTAGGGTGGAAGTATCTACACCCTGTTCCAAAACGGCATGTACCCCTCTCCAGCATGTTCCTGCATTTTCGAGGATGCAGAAAATGGCATTTTGCTTCTAATTTTCCATATTTGCATATTCCTTTAGCGTAGAATTTGCAAATGTGTTCCGGTTTTGCGTTTTTCAAGGTATTTATATCTGTGACTGTCTTGTCTACCTCTTTATTGGAGCCATCTCCGTTTTTCGTCCCAATTCCTTCATCTATGCACTCTGTCTCACTGTTGCTCTCATCGTTTATATTATCTGGCTCTGCAATATTGCTGTTATTTTGTACCACAATAGTCTCCTCCTCCACACTACTGCTGGGAAGGGCAGGTACAAACAAGCACTCATTCAGGTACTCAAGCTCACCCCCAGGAAAACCTGAAGAACCGTGGAAGCTTCCCGCCACTCCAGCGTGTGAAAATGACAGAAGGAATGCCAGGAATCCAGAGCAAACAAGGGGCAGTCTGCTAGCCAGGAAGACTCCGGAACCTCGTAACGGAGCCAGAAAGGGAACAAAGTCCCAAACCTGGACTCGGACGGATCCATTTCCGAGGCATAATCCGGGTCACGCAGGAGGTAAGCTGCAAAGGCCACTCGCACCACACAAGGTTGGATGCGATAAGCCGAAAACCTCAGGAAAGACAGAACCGACGTACCCAAGGGAACACTGAACCAAACCCGGGGAGGGGCCGACACCAAATCCAACTCGTACGCAGAGGGGGGAAAAGAAAACACCACATCTTGTAACAATAAGCCCCGCTCAGAGGGAAGAAAAACCCAGAAGGGGTCCAGCGGGGCCCAAGGGCCCCCAAGTCAGCCCCTCCCCAGCCTCGAAGTCCTTCATCGCAGGACCCGAGGCCGAGTCCTCTCCCCAAGCCCCGACCCCACAAGATAAGGACGGAGCAGCCGTAGAAGCCGGAAGAAAGGGGGCCCACTGGTCAGACCCAGAAGCTTCGGCCGGGAGACAAGACTCGAATGCCTCTGCCACCCCCGTCTGAAAGGGGCACCCCCCGAAGCTGCCCGAGTCTCGAGATCAAGTAACCCCTGCTGTGACTCCGAAACCTCTTTTTTGAGACCGAAAAAACGCCGGTCGGCCGAGCGGACAGCACGCGGGACTTGTGATCCTGTGGTCCTGGGTTCGATCCCAGGCGCCGGCGAGAAACAATGGGCAGAGTTTCTTTCACCCTATGCCCCTGTTACCTAGCAGTAAAATAGGTACCTGGGTGTTAGTCAGCTGTCACGGGCTGCTTCCTGGGGGTGGAGGCCTGGTCGAGGAGCGGGCCGCGGGGACACTAAAAGCCCCGAAATCATCTCAAGATAACCTCAAGAATCTCAAGATAACCCTCAGACATTTTGGGGCCAGAAGCAGGGGGGGGGGGCGGACTAGAACTAACAGAAGGGGAAAGACGAGGAGGTGCGGACTGAACCAGGATCGAAGCAACCCCCACCCCCAAGTCCGGGTCTCGAAAAGCCAAATTAGGCAGCCCCGGGGCATCCGGGTGAGGAACCAACCGAGTGCAGTTGCAACAGATGAAACCGAGCTTGCAACGCACGTGCCGCCTGTACCCGAATAGAATCATCAGAGGATTGGGTAAATTGAGTCACAAGCAAGCAGCAACACTCACAGGACTCAGGGTCGAAAGTATCACCGACCCAACAGGCCGCGTGGCAGAGGCAAAAACAATGAGGGTCACCCCGAGACAAGGGGACCGAGCAACCCTCAAACTCACACACAGTGAGCGGGGACTCCGGGGTCACATCCATCGGACCCACGTGCCCCCTAGGGAATTCCCAGGGTCCTGAGCGTTTACTTTAAGAGGACTCGCCTAGTCTCAGGCAGGGCGCTGCTAACAGGCGCCCAAAACTACCAAGCGAACTTCTATAGCTGTACTCCAGGGACCTGTACACTCACGGGGACCAAGCAGGGGGCGCCACTGAGGAGAACCATGGAAGGGTAAACACCAGTGGAATAATTGGGCAGAACCCCCCACCAGGAAAAAAGAAAAAGAAAAACAAAACCCCGCAAGAGGACAGTGAACCCCAAGGAACAGAGCCGGCCGCTATCTCGGGAATACAAAGCTGTGCAGCACCCTGCACCCCTACCAGTGAAAACTGCCTCTCACCTGCAAGGAACAAGGGAGAACAGAACACCTAAGAGCCCAACAGGCGGCCGAAAAACCGAAAAGGTAGAATGGACCAGCAGAGGCAGACCCCCAAGGAGCCTGTGGAGGGTGGCCCCAAGCCCCAAGGGCAGTACTTACAGGACACCTAGGGAAGGCAGCCCTAGGCGCAAGCAGTCCAAGTACTGAAGATAACTCCTGGCTCTTGCACCCATAAAAACAAACACCACACGCGAAGCACAGTGCTGTAGCAACACTGCAGCCAGAGCACACAACCTTCACCTATAGCATCAGCCTCAAGAACTGAGGTGTGGGTAGCCGGTGTGGAGGGTCTGGGGGTCTCCCCTCTTCCCCCTCCCGGGGAGGGGGGAGCTGCGCAGACAGCGGCACGGCGACGTGTGACGTCACACTAGTTTGCTTGTTTTCTGTTGGGGAGTTCTATCCACTAGTTCGGCTGTTTGGTAGCAATTTTAACCAGAATAGGGGTTTGTTTTGAGGCACTTACCTTTCTGGGTGCCTGTTCCGGTCGACGGCAGACATAGAATGCTTCCAACCACACGGGGGTTTCTATAGGCCATTGCTCCCCTTGCCTCTCTGAGGGGCCCCGATTCTGGCTGTGGTCCCCGGTAGGCCTAAGAACTCCATACACATGACTGATGCCAAAGTCTGACAATAGCATATCAGCCTGGGAAAGCTCCGGGGAGCCGACGGGGCTCCCCACAGAAAAAAATTCAAATTAAAAAATTTGCGTGGTACGTCCTCCCAGGGCAGAAGAAACGCCGGTTCTGGAGGACGTTGAGTTGTTGGGTGTCTGTAGTCTGCTGTGTAACACTGGGGTGGGACAGCGTAGCGTTATCAGACGTCGTATGAAGCCGGTCTGCCAGTGTAGCCAGCTAGGCTAATGGGGTGTTGTCAGCCATACTGAATAGGGCCAGTTGAATGTGTTTTGGACAGAGTTGTATCCAGAGTGATCTCACAATCTCGATGGGGGCTGGACCAGTTGCGGTATGCATTAAATACTGAATATGCCGCAGAAGCTGGGCTGGTGTTTTGTGTGCTAATCATTTGTCAGTGAGAAGTTGGTCCCTTTGTTGAATGCGGCGTTTCATCGCTGCCTGTAGAAGAGCGGCCTTCAATGCAGTGTACGTCCTGGTGTCTGGTGATGGTGCGGTGATGACAGCGGAGGCAGTGTGTATAGCCTCCGTGGGAAGTGTTGGCAGGGTACAGGCATATCGGGCTTTCTCAGTCGTAATTTCGTGAAGGTCGAAAATATCCTCCATCTGCATGAACCAAAATTTTGGTTCATCTGCGTTGTATGCTGGAAACCTGGTAGATAAATCCATGACGAATATCTAGTTAGCGACTAGGTGTTCTTTTCACTCACTGGGTCACCAATGTAATGGTTCTATTGTTACGTAAAGTATGGTGACAATAAACACAAACACTAAGAGAATATATGTATTTGGTCGAGTATACAGAAGTATGCAGGTGATACCTTGGCGACTAATGGTGAGAGTTCAGTGCACTGAGAGTCGGTACAGTATCTCGCAAGTGTCTGTTCTAGACCACACTTGAAAGTAGACTGGTTATTATTCGATTGATAAAGATTAAGCCACCCAAAAGGTGGCACGGGCATGAATAGCCCGTAATGGTTATTATTCGCTACTCTGCTGCTTATATGCTCAGGCAATACCTCACCGTTCTCCAAAGGGTGACAGGAATATTAACTGGAAGTAGGGAAAGGCTTGAGTTCCATAATTAGTACTAAAAAAGAGCTTTGCTTCTCTCATTAGGCTAATGCATTTGGAGCGAGTATATTATTGGGATAATCTACTCGCTACAGACGTCCCACTAGGACAGCGTGAAGAAGATCTGGGAGTGGGTTGAAGATGCGTCATGGGAGAGTCAGGCAAAGTGGCAGAGCGCTTGGAGGTTGGGACTGGAGAATTGCTTACTCTTAGTGCCGGGGGTTAGGGATTGCTAGGGATTGCGGCAAGTTAGCCAAGGGAGTGACTTAGGTAAGGCACACTAAGGAGTTATTGAGGTTTTCCAGTATCAGTTCAAATGTTTTGTATACAGCAAAGGTAGCTGTGGGAGGGTGGACATCAATCATAGGAGATGCAGAGAAGGGATGCAGTGGGTCAATGTCAGGAATGGATTGGATGGATTGCAAAAAGAATTTAGTTAGGATTGCAAAAAGAATTTAGTTTAGTTTAGGATTAGTTAATCCTAACTTAGAATTTTAGTTAGGAATTTAGTTTAGTTAGTTTAGCTAGTTCGGTCCAGCGTTTTTTCGAGAGCATCTGCAATGCGAGAGACATGTGTTTCGACAAGATCGGGAATCAGGTGAACGGTTTGTGGGAGAGGATCGAACACTGGGGTTACATGAATGTCAGCGACAGACATATCAGGCACAGGCAACGGTAGCAATGGAGTGGGAGGTAGCGGTTGAGGACAGACCAAGTTAGGTTGTTTTAGTGCACGACTGTATGGCAGGGTGACGGTGGGGAGAGCCTGAATTTGTGCCGCTGTGTATGAAGGACATTGTTAGAAAGGTAATGTCATGATCGCCACCACAGTTTGAGCAGCAGAGTATACCAGATGCACAGTCTGGTGTGTAATGGGAACCAGAGCATTTCCCACACTTTTTGTGTGTGTGCAGGTTTTTGAAGTACTGTACTGTATGGTGAAAATCTTTACAAGGAAAGAACTGAATGGGACGTGGAACATACACCTCTAGTTCATGGAGGAAGCCATTAATCCAAGCCCAATCAGGGGGAAAGTAGTCTAGAAAAGTAGGGCAGCGCTGGTATCACTCTGTTCTCCATTCGTTCTACGCAGAATTTCTTGACACCGAAGATGGGAATGTCAGCAGCCTGAAGTTGTGCCTTGATGTCTTCTGTACTAATGTCAACAGCATGTCGGACCACATATCTTGCTAAATGGTCACCCAGTGGTTTGTAGCATCTGACTTTGTAACGACAGATTTCAGTAATGTCTGAAAGCTCCAGGTCCTTCCCGTGATTATGGTCCACTGCAATTAAGTTCCTTCGTTTGTTCAATCTGATATTGTGCACTTTGATCTTAAAGAACTTGGGAATGGCATGATATAGGAGACTTTGTGCCCTGCTATTTCGAAAAACATCATCAACGGGCATATTGTCATCAAAGGCAATGGTGAACATTTGAAAACCAGGGGAACTTGCCCTACCTCAAGTGAGCGGAGGATGTCGATACTGAAGCCACAGGAGAGTCACAGGGGTCAAAATTGTCAGAGTCACAATTGTCGCTTGGACCGTCGACTTCCTATGGCGTCACCTCCCACATATTTACTTCTAATTTCGTTATGAAATTAGATTATTTCAGAGTAAAAATAGGTTTGATCACATTCTGCGTGTAGCACCAATATTATAGTAAATAAATATACCATATTTCTTCATTACTTACGTAATGCTAGGAGGATTTGGGTACATTTGGGTAATTCTATAGACCTGCACAGGGATACCTTAGGACGCTGGCGGCATTTTACCTCCAATTTGTTCACCTTACTATGATGTTTACTGTCCAGGAAAACTCTTTTTGGATCTCCTTCTAAGACTGGGAGATCAACATGATTGCCTTAGCATCCCCGCAGCCCGGTCGTCTACCAGGCCTCCTCGATGCAGGACTGGTCAACCAGGCTGTTGGATGTGGCTGCTCGCAGCCT
This sequence comes from Procambarus clarkii, assembly GCF_040958095.1. NCBI lineage: Eukaryota > Metazoa > Arthropoda > Malacostraca > Decapoda > Cambaridae > Procambarus > Procambarus clarkii. Next base: position 24,806,711 of record NC_091207.1, read on the forward strand.
GATTTATGAATCACAGCCTGGTTGATCAGGTATCCTTTGGAGGTGCTTATCAAGTTCTCTCTAGAATACTACCACTAGTCTCCGTGGTGTAGTGGTAAGACACTCGCCTGGCGTTCCGCGAGCGCTATGTCATGGGTTCGTATCCTGGCCGGGGAGGATTTACTGGGAGCAATTCCTTAACTGTAGCCTCTGTTTAACGCAACAGTAAAATGTGTACTTGGATGAAAAAATGATTCTTCGCGGCAGGGGATCGTATTCCAGGGACCTGCCCGAAACGCTACGCGTACTAGTGGCTGTACAAGAATGTAACAACTCTTGTATATATCTCAAAAAAAAAAAAAAAAAAAAAAACAGTGAGGGGTTGGCCAGTTATGCCTCTTGTATGTAGTGGAAGCCTGTTTAACAGTCTCGGGCCTATGAGGTTGATAGAGTTCTCTCTCAAGAGTACCTGTTGCACCTCTGCTCTTCAATGGGAGTATTCTGCACTTCCTGCCAAGTCTTCTGGTCTCATGTGATGTTATTTCTGTGTGCAGGTTTAGGACCAGCCCCTCTATTATTTTCCACGTGTAAATTATTACTGTATGTCTCTCTACCGCATGCACTCAAGAGAATAGAGATTTAGGCTTTTTAGTCGGTCCCAATAGTTTAGATGTTTTACTTATTTATTTATTTATATATATACAAGATGGTATATTGGGATTGTGAGGATACATAGCATAGTAATTATATTCTTGTAAAGCCACTAGTACGCGCACGTTTCAGGCAAGTCCTTAATCTAAGAAATTTATAAGTAGGTACATACTTGCAAAATTTATAAAAATGATAACAGTTACATAGCATGAAAAAATAAAAGATGAGAGAAAAATTATAGGTATATTAAAGCACATAGGTAGCTCAGAATGATTGCAATGACAGCTTGAATGGTAGTTTAACAAAACTTAGCAGGCACAATACAGCATATGGCTAGCACATAAAAGAAGACAGCAATGAACACAATGATAAAGTTGTTTGGATTAAGTACATAAAGATTGGGTAACACTAAATACAGAGCAAATTTAAAGCTCAGTGTAGGAAACTACGAAGATGAAATAAGGTCATTTTTGTTTTTGTTTTTAAATGAGGCAAAAGTTTGACAGCTTTTCAATTCACTAGGGAGTAAGTTCCATAGACTAGGTCCCTTAATTTGCATAGAGTGTTTACACAGATTAAGTTTGACCCTGGGAATATCAAAGAGATTTATTTCTGGTGTGGTGATAAAGCATCCTATTACATCTGTCCAGGGAGAGTTTCAGAGCATGGTTTACATTTAAGAACAGGGTTTTGTAAATGGAGTTGACACAAGAGAATGTGTGGAGGGAGTTAATATTTAGCAAGTTAAGGGATTTAAACAAGGGAGCTGAGTGTTGTCTGAAAGTAGATTTTGTTATTATTCTGATAGCAGATTTTTGCTGGGTGATGATGGGCTTTAAGGTGGTTTGCAGTGGTAGACCCCCATGCACAGATACCATAATTATGATAGGGATAGATTAGTGCATAATATAGTGAGAGGAGAGCAGAGTTAGGAACATAATATCTTATTTTGGAGAGTATTCCAACTGTTTTAGAGACTTTCTTAGTTATGTGATGAATGTGGGTGCTGAAGTTGAGTCTCATCATTTTTATTACTGATGTTAATGTTGTCTATCTGTAGCTGAATTGCATTCGATGATTTCCTTCCAAATAAGTTGTAGTAGGTCTTTTCTATGTTTAGTGTTAGTTTGGTAGTTGCCATCCAAAAGTGGACTTTTTTTTAATTCATTATTCACAACATTATTTAGTGTATGTGGGTTGGGGTCTGAATAGATGAGGGTAGTATCATCAGGAAACAATATAGGTTTAAGAATATTAGACACATTAGGCAGATCATTGATATATATAAGAAATAGAATGTGTCCTAAGATGCTGCTCTGTGGCGCTCCAATGGTTATTGGTAGAGTGGAAGAGGCTGTATCATTGATGGTTACACATTGGTGTCTGTCACTAAGATAGGATCGGATATAGTCCAGGGCAAGGCCTCGGACTCCATAATGATGGAGTTTAAGTAAAAGGTAGTTGTGATTAACAGTATCAAGTGCTTTTCTTAGGTCAATGAAGAGTCCATTCAGAAACTCATTTTTGTCAAGGGCTGAGTAGATAACGTCAACGAGACTAATGATTGCATCATTGGTGCTCTTTTGGGACCGGAAGCCAAACTGGCAATGGCTGAGTATGTCGAATTTTACGAGGTAGGAATAGAGACGTTTGTAGAAAATTTTTTCAAATATTTTTGATAGAATGGGGTAGATTTGATATTGGTCTAATAATTGTTTATGTCCGCCGGATTGCCTTCTTTATGGACTGGCGTTACTCTTGCTTTTTTAAGGATATCAGGGAAGGTGTGACACACTATAGATTTGTTGAACAGAAGAGCTATGGGTGGTGCAAGGGCAAGGGAGGCGCTCTTGTATACAATGGACGAAATTTCACTGGTGTTCCTTGGCTTGGTTTTTAGAGAGTGAATGATGGACACAACATCTGCCGGGCTGACTGGTGAAAGGAGAAGAGAGTTTGGATAGTTGCCTGAGAGATATGTGTTAATATGTGTCTGAGTCTGTGGGATTTTTCTGGCAAAATTAGCACCAACCGATGAAAAGAAGCTATTAAATTCATTTGCAATTTCTAAATCAGTTGATGGTGTATACCCAACCTTATAGTTTTATTTGGTTATGTGAGTGTTGTTTAGTTCCTAGGATACTAGAGATGGTTTTCCATATGCTTTTCATGTTGCCTTTTGCTTCATTGAATCTTTTCACATAATATGAAAGTTTTGCCTTTCTTATGATACTGGTAAGCATTGATGAGTACCTTTTAACTACTTCCTTTGTAACTAGACCAATCCTAAGTTTCTTTTCATATTCATGTTTCTTGTTGAGTTGAGAATGCCACTTGTGAGCCATGGATTGTTTAATCTTTTGTCAGTTACTTGCTTGGTAAGAAGGGTACAATGAAGGTTGTAGAGGCTTAGGGTTTTGGAGAGGAAGAGGTTAGCTAATGAATTTATATCCTGAGAATTATTGAATTCAAAATCCCAGTTAATATTGTGAAGTGCATTTGTAAGATTGCCTAAAGCTGATTCACTGTGTAACGTGAATGCAAGTTTCATGCTCTTTGGTGGTGTTATGTCCATGTTCGCTATGAGAAAAGATAATGGTCAGTTGTTCTGTCGTAGATTATACCAGATACAAGGGAAGCTGTTATGTTAGTCCATATGTGATCCAAGGTAGTGGCTGATGTTTGAGTGACTCGGGTAGGTTTGGTGATTGTAGGGATACCTGGTTGATGGGGTTCTGGGAGTTCTTCTACTCCCCAAGCCCGGCCCGAGGCCAGGCTTGACTTGTGAGAGTTTGGTCCACTAGGCTGTTGCTTGGAGCGGCCCGCAAGCCCACATACCCATCACAGCCCGGTTGGTCTGGCACTCCTTGGAGGAATAAATCTAGTTTTCTCTTGAAGATGTCCACGGTTGTTCCGGCAATATTTCTTATGCTTGCTGGGAGGGTGTTGAACAACCGTGGACCTCTGATGTTTATACAGTGTTCTCTGATTGTGCCTATGGCACCTCTGCTCTTCACTGGTTCTATTCTGCATTTTCTTCTATATCGTTCACTCCAGTAAGTTGTTATTTTACTGTGTAGATTTGGTACTTGGCCCTCCAGTATCTTCCAGGTGTATATTATTTGATATCTCTCTCGTCTTCTTTCTAGCGAGTACATTTGGAGGGCTTTGAGACGATCCCAATAATTTAGGTGCTTTATCGCATCTATGCGTGCCGTATATGTTCTCTGTATTCCCTCTATTTCAGCAATCTCTCCTGCTCTGAAGGGGAAAGTAAGTACTGAGCAGTACTCAAGACGGGACAACACAAGTGACTTGAAGAGTACAACCAGTTTGATGGGATCCCTGGATTTGAAAGTTCTCGTAATCCATCCTATCATTTTTGTGGCTGTCGCAATATTTGCTTGGTTATGCTCCCTAAACGTTAGGTCATCAGACATCATTATTCCCAAATCCTTTACATGCTGTTTTCCTACTATGGGTACATTTGATTGTGTTTTATACTCTGTATTATGTTTAAGGTCCTCATTTTTACCGTACCTGAGTACCTGGAATTTATCACTGTTAAACATCATGTTATTTTCTGATGCCCAGTCAAAAACTTTTTCAATATCAGCTTGAAGTTTTTCAATGTCTTCAGCCGAGGTAATTTTCATACTGATTTTTGTGTCATCTGCAAAGGATGATACGAAGCTGTGACTTGTATTTTTGTCTATATCTGATATGAGAATAAGGAAAAGCAGCGGTGCAAGGACTGTACCCTGAGGTACAGAGCTTTTAACTGCACTTGGACTAGATTTTACATGGTTGACCGTTACTCGCTGAGTCCTGTTTGACAGAAAACTGGGTATCCAGCGTCCTACTTTACCGGTTATTCCCATTGACTTCATTTTGTGTGCTATCACGCCATGGTCACATTTATCGAAAGCCTTTGCGAAGTCCATGTATATCACATCAGCATTCTGTTTTTCCTCTAATGCCTCAATGACTGTCATAGTGCTCAAGTAGCTGTGAGAGGCACGATTTTCCCGCTCGAAATCCATGTTGGCCTGGGTTGTGAAGGTCATTGGTCTCCATGAAATTGGTGACCTGACTCCTAATCACTCTCTCAAATACTTTTATTAAGTGCGATGTTAGTGCAACTGGTCTATAATTCTTTGCCAATGCTTTGCTCCCTCCCTTGTGTAGAGGGGCTATGTCTGCTACTTTAAGTGCATCTGGTATCTCCCCCGTGTCCAAGCTCTTCCTAAAAACTATATTGAGTGCCTGTGCTACCGGCACTTTGCATTTCTTTATAAATATTGAATTCCATGAGTCTGGACCTGGGGCCGAGTGCCTGGGCATGTTTTCAATTTCTCTTTCAAAATTTAGTGCGCTCATGTTGATATCAGTTATATTTACAGGGGTTTGAATATCCCGCATAAAGAAATTGTCTGGATCTTCCACTTTCATGTTGTTTATTGGAGTGCTAAACATGTCCTCATACTGCTTTCTTAGGATTTCACTAATTTCTTTGTCCTCCTCCGTGTATGAACCTTCACTTGTATGAATAGGTCCGATACTGACAGTGGTTTTTGCTTTTGATTTCGCATATGTGAAGAAGTATTTTGGATTTTTCTTTATTTCCTGAATTGCTCTCTGTTCTAACTGCCTTTCTTCAGTCTCATATGAGTGTTTCAATTTCCGCTCGATTTCTTCAATCTCCCTATTTAAATTATTCCTTCTTTGACGAAAAATTCGAGTCTGCATAAGCAGTTCCGTTATTTTTTTCCTGCGTTTATAGTGTCGTCTGCATTCTCTTTCTACGTTGGATCTCTTTCTGGCTTTCCTCAAAGGAACACATTTCAGACAGACTTGATACGCTTCCGAAGTCAGTTTTTCCATTCCTTCTGTAGGACTTGTATTACTTAAAACAGTTTCCCATGGAATGTTTGTAAGTTCCCTGTTTATTATCTCCCAGTCTATCCTTTTATTATTAAAATTGAATTTACTGAATAGCCCCTCTTGCTTTATCAACGTTTTAGGTCTATTCTGAGTATTGATGGTCGTTTGCACTTCACTGAGCTTGTGATCTGAATATGTGGTATCTGATATAGTAATGTCTCTGATAATGTCTTCATTGTTCGTAAAGACCAGATCTAGAATATTTTCATTTCTTGTTGGCTCCGATATCTGCTGATTGAGTGAAAATTTGTCACAGAATCTAAGTAGTTATCTAATCTGTGGTTGGTTAGGTCCCGATAGATTTCCTGGTATAATATTATTGTTTGCTATTCTCCACCTGAGACTAGGCAAGTTGAAGTCACCTAGGAAGATAATATCAGGTATCGGGTTCTCCAAATTATCAAGGCTATTCTCTATTTTGTTTATCTGTTCTGTGAATTCCTCAACCGTTGCATCTGGCGGTTTGTATATTAGAATAATCACTAAATTTATTTTCTCTATTTTTAATCCCAGTACCTCTACCACCTCATTTGTAACGTAATGTACAGTCTCCGTGGTGTAGTGGTAAGACACTCGCCTGGCGTTCCGCGAGCGCTATGTCATGGGTTCGTATCCTGGCCGGGGAGGATTTACTGGGCGCAATTCCTTAACTGTAGCCTCTGTTTAACGCAACAGTAAAATGTGTACTTGGATGAAAAAACGATTCTTCGCGGCAGGGGATCGTATTCCAGGGACCAGCCCGAAACGCTACGCGTACTAGTGGCTGTACAAGAATGTAACTCTTGTTTAGAAGCTTCGAGCATACAAGGTCTTCCCTAATATACAGACCCACTCCTCCATGTGACCTAATTTTCCTATCACACCTGTAATATCCTGGAATCCAGATCTCACTGTCCAACAATTCCCCTGCATGGGTTTCTGTGAAAGCTCCAAATACTGCATTTGACTCTGTAAGGAGGTCATTTATGAACTGTACTTTGTTGTTTGTTCTTGTTTTCTGGATTAGCATACAGGAGTTCATGCTATTAAGGAAATAGTCAACTTGAGAGCAATTTTGTTGACCGAGGTCAATATTGAAGTCTCCTCCCAGAATGATGATGTTTTTGTTGAGATTGTTGTTTATAAGAAGATTCCTTAGGTTATCTAAGAATGAAGCTATGTTAGTATTGGGAAATCTATAGATGGCTCCAATAGTCAAAGAGGATTTAAGGGATTTAATTGGAAAATGAGCAAAAGTATATTCACAGTAGTCATCTCTATCACTAATGACACTGTTACAGATAAATGTATCTCAATAATATATAGCTGTGCCGCCACCTTTTTTATTAGGCCTACAGTTGTGAATGGCTTTATAACCAGCTAAGTTGTAGAGTTGGGTATAGTCTTTATTTAGCCAAGTTTCTGTTAAAATAATGAACGATAACTTAGTACCTAGTGCTGTGAGTAATGCATTTATATCGCCAAAATGTTTACCAAGTGATCTAACATTTTGGTTGTAAACTGATAAGCAGGTGCTATTTTGGAGTTTGTTTTTTGCCTGGTGTGATGTGTAATACTTGCAATAATGATGATCAATGTGCTGGTTGGTGTAGATATGAGACAGAAGATTTAGATCAGGATCAATATCAGTGGCATGGAAATGCAGAGGGATCACAATACAATAAGACAATCAATTACAGAAACAGTTAAAAACTAAATCTGCTGTAAAAGCAAAGTAATTATAGCAAAACACAAGAATATTAGCAAATACACATAAAATAGTAACAAATTAGAAGTAAAATAAAGATCCAATAGATAGCCAGGAAGGACACACAAGTTAGATAAAATAAAAAATAAAAAATCAGTGAAGACTGACAATATAAATGTAAAATAAAAAAAATAATAATCATAGAGTAAAATGAACTTAAAGATAATTAGCTTAGTAGTGGTTAGTTAAAATCCTATAATTAGTATGAACCTAAGAAAACAAAGTGAGCTCAAGTAGATAATTCAAATGAAAAAAAAGAAAAAAAAAGAAAAAAAATGATAAAAATGAAAATTGAAAAAATGAGAGAAAAAAAAAGTGGAGTGGATTCTAGCAGTAAAGGATCTCTGCACGCTCTCCAGGTCAGCAATTTCTCCAGCTTTAAAAGGGGCTGTCATTGTGCGGCAGAATTCCACTCTAGAGAGCACTAGTATCTTGAAGAGTATCATCATCGATATAGCATCTCTAGTGTGAAAGGTTTCTGATCAGGGAGAAAAGACACCAACAGCATGGGGCCCTATTTATTAAGTAGTAGAACAAGTAAATAATTTCTGCAGAACATGTTAATGAAGCGGCTATATTTTGAGTACTTAACAAATGTATAACATAGAAATGTTTAAAACTGAGTACACTAAATCAACTTAAGTGAACACCCTTAATAACATTAATACAGTATGCTTATAGCCTATAACTAATTAAATCAAAATCTGCAGAACACCGAATAGCTTATTGTCTAGGAGTAAAAGTAAGGCAAATGTATAACATATTTGTCATGGACAAGCGGGGCATTTAGAGTAAAATATAATGGCATAAACACAACAATTAATAATGACCCCTGGCCAAGAGACCAGGAAAAGACATAATGTTAAATCCATAATGAATTAATACGGAAATTAACCAGTACATACAGAATATACATAGAGACTGGGAAATGCCTGAATTAAAATGGAGGACACAAAGTTAACCCAGGCCTTGAGGCCGTGCCGCAAAGGAATAAGGATATAAGAATTTCCAGACTAAAGGTAGGGCTTACTATTACCTAGAATGCATGTAAAGTGTGCGGCAATATTAACATTACTCCTACAAGTCAAGAGTAAGTAGCTTCGGACAGCAGAACACTTACGGGCCGGCGCTGCACCCCCCCCCCCCTTAACCACTTAACTGCGCCAACCAAGTATTCTCGGTCGGCGGGAAACTGCGCCAACCGAGAAAACTCTTTGATTTTTCAGTACCAATTCTAAATGTGTACGAGGTTGGTTGTGTACAAAATGGACTCTTAGGACCTCCAGTGCGAGGCAGTCCCATCTTGGAAATAATTCCCAGAATGCCCTAGGGCTGCTGGCTGGGTTAGTACTAAATGAGCAACCATGGGTGGCGCACGCGCCTCTGGCTCCCAAACACCTGTCCGACACGGTGTTGAAAGATAACGCTCTGTCAGTGAAATCCAAACCTTATTGTTTGAAGATCATAAGGGTCATAATATTGGTGAAGCTAGGCACAATAAAGACCTAACACAAAGGTCAGATGCAAGTGATACAGCACCTATGAGGATGATACAGCGAGTGTATCCAGTTGTAGCTCTGAGCATCACCCTTACAGTCCTATGCTATCTACAATTTATTTAGATGCTACATAGATGAATCGTTTTCTGCGTTCAGTGATAATGCATCTGATACAAATAGCATAGATGAACAGTGTCAGCGGCTTCCATGGTGGTATTGTCCATAGATATTTTCAAGAATACCTGAATCTCTTCCTAACTGATGGACACTCTTTGAGGCTAGCTGAATCTCTTTCTGAATGATGGACACTTTTGAGGTAAGCTGAATCTCTTCCTGTGTGGGACGATACAAAGCGATCTTTTCAAGACTACCTTATAAATTGATCTTTTCCAATAATCTTTTCAATACTACCTTATGCTTTACAAGCTTGGCTACATACAACCTACAAGTACTAAAGCCAAGGGAGTACATGAGTGCGTTATTTGCAAGCACACAGAATGAAGAATCAGGAAGAGAAAATTTATCTGTACATGGTGCACTGAGAGCGAAGACGCGCTGTGTACCATGGGCTACTTCGTTGATTATTACTCACTTCCGAAGTACTGAGTGTGTAATACAGTGTGTTACTGTGTAGTGTGTGAAACTGTACATATTGTAATTTTAGTGAATTTTTAACAGGTAATATTGCGACAATAAACATTTATTATGGACACATTACTGACACATGTATCACAGTTCCATGGAACATTATGAACGTTCTACTGTATACATATTGTAAAGGACACAAATATGCATCATATACGATAAAAAACAAATAAAACCACATTGGAAATACATAAAATAACTGAAAATATATTTGTGGCAACACCAGGTGCTTGAATGGCCCGCGCGACCGTTTCTGGGCGATTCACCCATGGACGACCAGGCCTTGATGACGTCACAGCACACCTTGTCCACGTCCCCACAGCCAAAGTAAGTGGAATTTAGTATTTATTTTTACATAGACATGTTCAGGGAAGGGAATTTATCATTTTACGAAGAAAAAGAATTTTTGGGAACACTTTATTTCATGCGCACCGGGGGAATTTCACAATAAACTCGGCGCAGCACGGTGGTTAAGCTGGCAAGTAAAAGACGGTAAGGACGAGCGACATAAGGCTGGTGCCTAGGTAAGCGGACTGCACCCAGGAAGGGGAGGAGGGCGGGTGTTACATGCGAAGCGGTGCGTAGCGGGAGCAGAAGTGAGCGCATGACTTCTCTTCCCAACATTATATATGCCCCCTTGCGCTGCCCGCACAGAGCCTGCGTATTGCGCTGTGCAAGTGTCTTTTTCCTGCCATCAAAAATTCCTCCGCTTTTCTGTGTAAAGCAGTAGCTATTTCTTGTTATCCAACCTGTAATTTTTCTTGCAGTTGTGAGTTACTTTATTGTGTTCTTTAAAGGTGTGGTCAGTCGGCAATGGACCATAAAATGATTATTAATGTCCTTTTTTTATCCTTGTTTATTTTTATGTGTTGGCCCAATTAAACTTAAATTATACTTTATATGCTATGTTATGTTCCAGTTGCTTTTCTAAATTAATTCCTATTATTTTCCATTCTGTTACTAATATAAATAAACTACTGTACTGTTGCTATAACTACCAACTCTATAATGTGATAGTCTGTGCCTGTCATCACCCTTATATTATATTCATCTGTTATTTTTCTTTAACTGTTTCAATTTTTTTTAGCTTGCTTCTCTTTTAATAAGTACAGTGGAACCTCGGTTGATGACTGCCCTAGAAGACAATTTTTTTGGATTACGACATGAATTTCGTTGTAAAATTTGAATTGGTACATGATGGTTTACTTGGAAAATGCATACACGTATAGGTCAAACGAGCACGTGGTGCTGGGGAATGTGGGGCGAAGTGCTCGTAGTTTGTTTACGAGTGTCCTGTGTAGTGATGACTGATCTTGAATTCTTTGATTGTTTTTCTGCTTTTTTTTCTGAACAGTAAAGTTCTTATTATTCTTATTATTTCTTATTATCATGCCATGGATCCCAGGATGGTGAGGTGGACTGGATGGATGGACGGTGGGGGATCTGGATGGTGGACTGGATGGATGGTGAGGGGACTGGATGGATGGAGAGACTGGATGGATGGAGGGACTAGTGGATGGTGAGGGGACTGGATGGATGGTGGGAGGAACTGGATGGATGGATAGGGGGCGGTGAATGGATGGTGGATAGGGGCTGGATGGATGGTGGGGGGACTGGATGGATGGTGGGGGGACTGGATGGATGGTGGGAAGGACTGGATGGATGGTGCGGGGGACTGGATGGATGGTAGGGGGACTGGATGGATGGTAGGGGGACTGGATGGATGGAGGATGGGGACTGGATGGATTGTGAGAGGGACTGGATGGATGGATGGCAGGGAGGGGGGTCCTGGATGGATAGTGAGGTGACTGGATGGATGGTGGGGGAGGGGACTGGATAGCGACTTGATACCAGCTTGATGGGGGTCCAGAAGTTCTTCTGCTCCCCAAGCCCGGCCCAAGGCTAGGCTTGGCTTGTGAGGGTTTGGTCCACCAGACTGTTGCTTGTAGCGGCATGCAGGCCCACATATCCACCACAGCCCGGTTGGTCCGGCACTTCTTGAAGAAAACTATCCCATTTTCTCTTGAACACGTCCATGGATAATGGAAGCGTACCAGAAGTGTAAGCGAGGCGTACGAGATGGATGGATGGTGAGGGGACAGGATGCATGGATGTTAAGAGGACTGGATGGATGGATGTTAAGAGGACTGGATGGATGGATGGATGGTAAGGGGACTGGATGGATGGATGGTAAGGAGACTGGATGGATGGGTAATGAGGGGATTGGATGGATGGTGGAGAACTCGATTCATGGATAGGGGGGTGGAGGAATGGATGAATAGTGGGGGTACTGAATGTATGGATGGGGGAGGGGGGGTGAATGGATGGATGGTGAAGGGGGACTGGATTGATGTTAGGGTGAACCTACGTCCCTCACACCGCACCCTCCCCACTTCCCCCATACTGCCACTGGACTCTTCCCGCTACCTTCATTCCCCTCACCGCTACCTACCATAACCACATTCTGCCACCGGACCCTCCCTGCTACCTCCATCCCCCACACCAGACACCCCTCAGCTGTACCTTCCCAGCCACATCTGGATGGTATTAAAACAGGCTTCGTTGCTACCAGGTGGTGGATCCGGAGGCAGACTGCATGACATTAACCCTTAAACCGTGCAAATCATATATATATGATATCAGTGACAAAACCAAAACCGCGCACATCACATATATATGATTTCGTGTCTAGGCTATAATTTAAACGCCCCGCCTGGGATAGGGGCAGCTATAGTACAGCCACGACCGATAGTTGCCAGATACCATCTAGAAAAAAATCCAGGCCAACATTCTTGGGTGTTAGAGCGTCAGTATTGAGCAAGCCACCAAGGCTGGCGCACGCAGCACGAGCTCACAGCACCGCTGTTCAGCTTGTGACCACAGCATCGCCTATAAATACCATAATATAAATGATACTGCTATTATTTAGCAGTGATAGTATTACTGAAGCCTCTTGACTGTGATAAAACTGACCAGTATTCTGATAATAGCAGGATTGTGGTGATATTTAGTACTGTGCTCCATGGAGGGAGGAGTAAGGCTGTGGAGGGAGGGTTGTGGCGTTGTCTTCTGACTGTGTGGCCACCATATATTGACTGCACTCACCATACCAGCTTAGTGGTTCGCTATGGTGAACACAAATGTAGATACTTATATAACGTGTGTATAGTGTGAGATAACAGCGAGAGGTGTAGGTTGGGAGCCACCATTTTGGTGAGGGAGGAGCGTCGTCTGCACGACTTGGCATGTTGTTTACTGATGGCCACTATGGTCTTTGGGCACCATACCAGCTTATTTGTACAGGTATGGTGAATAAAACAGGTTGATACTTATATATAATGTGTGTATATAGCGTAATAACACCACAAACAATATTGTTGGAGGAGAAATATTAGTGCGTCTGGCCTTGAGGGCGGCCGCCAATCAGCTGACTGTGCGAGTAGCTATGTCTTTGTGCGTTTACTCACTATACAAGCTTAGATGTACAGTTATGGTGAACAAAACATGTAAATACGTATATATAATGTCTGTGTATAGTGAATAAATGCAAAAACAGTATTGTGGGAGGTGAATGAGGGCGAGTGGTTATCTTGAGGTTATCTTGAGATGATTTCGGGGCTTTTTTAATGTCCCCGCGGCCCGGTCCTCGACCAGGCCTCCACCCCCAGGAAGCAGCCCGTGACAACTGACTAACACCCAGGTATCTATTTTACTGCTAGGTAACAGGGGCATAGGGTGAAAGAAACTCTGCCCATTGTTTCTCGCCGGCGCCAGGGATCGAACCCAGGACCACAGGATCACAAGTCCAGCGTGCTGTCCGCTCGGCCGACCGGCTCCCGGAGTGAGGTGGTGTTGAGGGAGGAAGTGGCAGTGAGTGGCTCGAAGGTGTGTGGCGGTCACTCCTTGTTGCTTTTTGACTCACAAGACCAACTTAGTAGTTCGTTATGGTGTACAAAACATGCAGATACTTATATATAACCTGTGTATATAGTGTAACAACAGCAAAACTATTTGTTTATTGTTTTATGAACATAATAATTGAATCACTAATATGCACACCATAATTTTGAGTACAGCAATGGTTCACACATTTTATAATATAAATATACCACAATTCACTGTATGGAATAACATTACTGCAAAAAAACTAAGAAAAAATCAGAGACATGGAAATAATTAGGTAATAATATATATGTGGCAACTGCTGTCTGACAGCTCGGGCGGAGTAGACCTCGTCTGGCGAAGGCTCTGTCAATGCCCCTTTTTTGCCACACTTCCCTACTCTATTGTGGCTAAAATATGCCACCTACGATTTTTTTGTTATTTTTTCCGTGATCAGGGAACAAAAATTAACACTTCTATAAGACGAAAGAATTTGTTGGATTTTTTTTTTTTGTTGCGCCTGTGGGTGTGAATTCCATTTGGGCCCCCTAGCGGTTTGAGGGTTAACCCTTGTATGGCGCCTGGCTATTTAGCATGTCACCCACAGGTGCATACCAAAAAAAAAAATTCTTTTTTCTTCTAAACCTGTTAATTTGTGTTCACTGATCATGGGAAAAATAATAAAAAAATAGTAAGTGGCATATATTGCCCGCTATAGGGTGGGGAAGTCTGGCACTGACTCAGCGTGCGTCCCAGACGGTTTGTTGCTCGCCAGCTGTCAGGCAGGAGTTGCCACAAAGAGATTATTACCTAATTATTTCAATGTCTCTGATTTTTCGTAGTTTTTTTGCTGTAATATTATTGAATAGTGTGTAGTATGATATATTTATATAATAAAATGAGTGAATCATCGCTGTACAAAAAAATATGGTGTCCATATTGTTGATTCAATTATGTTCATCAAACAGTGAACAAATACTTTGTCAGTTATTACACTATATACACAGGTTATATATAAATATCTGCATGTCTTGTTCACCATAATGAACCACTAAGTTGCTATTATGAGCCAAAAAGTAACGAGGAGTGACCACCACACACCAGCCAGCCACTTGGTGCCACTCACTCCCTCAACACCTCACTCGCCCACATTCTCCTCCCACCTTACTGTTTTTGCTTTTATTCACTATATACAGACGTTATATATAAGTATCTACATTCGTGTTCACCATAACGAATCACTAAGTTGGCATGCTGATTAGCAGTGGCAGCCCTGCCACTGGCTGCTACTTCCTCCCTCCCTCAAGTCACCTGACTCACTCACATTCTCCTCCCACAATACTGTTTTTGCTTTTATTCACTATATACAGACGCTATATATAAGTATCTACATTCGTGTTCACCATAACGAACCACTAAGTTTGTATGCAGAGTGGCAGTGGCAGTGGCAGCCAGTGGCAGCTCGCCACTGGCTGCCACTACCTCACCTCACCTGACTTGCCACCATTCTCCTCCCACCATACTGTTTTTGCTTTTATATACAAATGTTATATATAAGTATCTACATTTGTGTTCACCATAGAGAACCACTAAGCTGGTATAGTGAGTGCAGTCAATAAAAGGTGGCCCCCACACAGTCAGAAGACAATGCCACCCACCCTCCCTCCTCCCTCCATGGAGCACAACGCTAAATATCACCACAATCCTGCTATTATCAGAACCCTGGTCAGTTTTATCACAGTTAGGGGTCTTCTGTAATAAAAGCATCGCTAAAAAATAGCAAGAACATGTATATTATGGCATTTTTAGGCGATGCTGTGGTCAGAAGCTGAACAGCAGTGCTGTGAGCTCATGCTGCCTGCATCAGGCTTGGTAGCTCACTCAATACTGAGGCCCCTCACACCCGGGAATTTGGCTCACTATTTTTTTTTTTAAATGGCGTCTGTTTACTAGAGCCCAGATGAAGGTGTGGTGAACCCCGTGTATCCATGTGCCGTTTAAATCTTGCGCGGTACTCCAAAGCATCATATGATGCCGAGCGCAATTTACTGCAAGTCACTCAAAGCATCTTATGATGTCTTGCGCAACTGAAGGGTTAAAGCACATCGATAGCTCTGATTGATTGCACCGACAGCTTGATTGGTAATTTAACAAAGATTAATAGGCACAATACAGCATATTGATAGCACATATAAGAAAACAGCACAAGACAAGAAGACAAAGTTGCTTGGATTAGTTACATAAAGATTGGGAGATTGGGTAGCACTAGATGCAGTGCAATTTTAAAGCACAAGGTAGGAAACTATGAAGATGAAATTAGGTACTTTTTAGTTTTGTTTTTGAATGACGCAAAAGTTGGACAGCTTTTCAATTCATTAGAGAGTGAGTTCCATAGACTACGTCCTTTTATTTGCATAGAGTGTTTACACAGATTAAGTTTGACTCTGGGTGATATCAGAGAGATATTTTTTCTGGTGTGGTGATAACGGGTTCTTTTACATCTGTCCAGGGAGAGTTTCAGAGCAGGGTTTGCATTTAAGAACAGGGTTTTTTAAACTGTAATTGACACAAGAGAATGTGTGGAGGTAAGGTAATTATCAAAAGAAGTCACCAAACCGGGAAGGCTATGTAGCACAATCAAAGTGTGAAATAATCAGAGGCCTCTAAATATCACCAAGAATGCCAATACGAGAACAAAAATGCATAAGGCGAATGATATCCAAAGTATCCGATTCACCCAGAATTCTATTGAGGGACAAGTGACCGCGAGGGACGGTCGGAAAGCAAGAGACACGCTAGTCCATGAAGTCAGGACATTCAACAAGGATATGCACAACTGGAAGAGGGACAACGCAATTTGGACAGTAAGGAGCAGGGCGGTGCTCCATTAAGTGACCGTGGGTTAAGCGAGTATGGCCAACCTTCAGCCTTGCCAAAGCAGTTTCCCACCGCCGGTTACCGTGGTAGGAGGAAGGCCACGGGAACACACTACTTTTCAGAGTACGCAGCTTGTTACTAACTACAGAGGACCAACAACCCTGCCAACGAGCAAGGATGGAGGAATGAATAACAGGATAAAAGTCGAAATAAGGAATACCTTTACGGGAGATGGGACAAAAACGTTTAGCTTCCTTAGCAGCAGCATTAGCACCATCATTGAAAGAAACAGCAATATGGCTGGGAACCCAGCAAAACTCCACTGATTTAAATTTACTAGAAATAAGAAACAGCCAATGTTGAATCTCGATGACCACCGGATGGACAGGATTAAGGACCCTAGAGCCATGAGGGCACTACAAGAGTCAACTACAAACCACAAAGGAGGAAGGATAATGAGAAAGCAAGAGACGGAGAGCATAGAGAATAGCATAAAGTTCTGCTGTAAAGACGCTAGCCTCCAAAGGAGGCAACACATGTAAGTGCAGTCAGGAAAAACAACAGAGTAGCCCACACCGTCCTCAGACTTAGACCCATCGGTAAAGATGGAAATAGAGTGGGAGTGCGAAGAAAAGTGCTCAAGGAAGAGGCTTTTCAGAATCGTAGGAGGGGTAAAGGCTTTAGTAATACAAGTCAAGGACGTACAAAACTTAGGAAGGGGGACTCTCCACAGAGGCAAGGCGGGAACAATATGAGGAGAAACATTAGAAAATAAACAGAAAGAGAATCCTGAAAGCAAGATAACCGGACAGAAAGAGGGAGACGAAGAAGAGGAACAGGAGCTACAGGAGGAGTAAAAGTTAAAGCACGACAGAGGCGAGAGGAAGGATGTTGTAAGAACCTCGCACGATAGCGAAGACAGTAGCGATCACGGCAGTCCTGAAGAGAGAGAAAGCCAGTGTCAACATACAAACTGAGGGCAGGAGTCGAACGAAAGGCACCAGAGCTGAGACGCAACCCAGTATGGTGCAAAGCATCAAGAAGGCGAAGAGTAGAAGGAGAAACAGAAGAGTGTGCAGGGCAACCATAAACGAGTTTAGACAGGACGAGAGAGGAGTGCAAATAGAGGAGCGTGCGCCTATCCGCTCCTCGAGAAGTATGGGGCAAAACCTTAAGTAGGTTAAGGGCCTTAGAGCATTCAACTCGGAGGTAAGAGATATGGGCTGACCAAGACAAACGAGTTTCAAAGACTAACCCCAAAAGCTTAGCGGAATCTCTGTACACAAGGGGATGACCATAAAGCAACAAAGAGGGACGAAGAACTACATGCTTCCGAGTAAAAGTCATAGCACAAGTCTTAGACGCAGAGAACTTGAAGCCATGATCGGTGGCCCAAGACGACACGGCATCAATCCCAAGTTGAAGCTGCCATTGAAGGAGAGGTGAATCATCACCCTGACAGCAAAGGGTAAGATCATCAACATAGAGTGGAAAAGATGCCAGAAGGAAGAGAGGAAAGAAGACTGTTGAGGGCAACTAGAAAAAGAGTGGTGCTCAGAATACTACCCTGGGGTACACCCTCATACTGCCGAAAAGGGGCAGAGAGGGTGGTACCAAGCCGCACATGAAAGGAACGACGAGAGAGGAAGCTCTGGAGGAAGAGGGAGAGTCCCACGAAGGCCAAAAGAATGAAGTTGAGACAGAATATGAAACCACCAGGTAGTCGTAAGCCTTTTCCAGGTCAAAAAGGACGGCAACAACGGAGGTCTTCGCAGCAAAAGCAATACGAATATAGACCTCCAAGTTCACCAGGACATCCGTTGTGCTGCGGCCCTTGCGAAAACCAAATTGAGAAGGGGAGAGGTGGTGATAGTGTTCTAAGAACCACATCAAACGAACGTTAACCATACGTTCAAAGAGCTTGCAGACACAACTCGTGAGGGCAATAGGGCGGAAGTCCTTGGGGGAAGACCCGAGAGACTCTGGTTTCCGAACAGGGAGGACAACAGCATCGAGCCAGTTTTCAGGGACTGACGACGACTCCCAGACCCGATTGTACAAACTCGGTAAATACTGAGACATGCATGGAGGGAGATGGCGAAGCATTTCATAATGAATGCCATCGGAGCCCGCTGCCGTAGAACCGCAAAGAGCTAGGGCTCAGAGAGAGAGAAGGATCATTATAGGGAAGGCGAAGATAAGTACAGAAATGTAAAGGATGAGATTCAAGAATAGGCTTACGAAGAAGGAAGGAATTGGGGAAGATGAGAACCAGAACTAACAGATGAAAAATGGGAACCCAGTTCGGTCGTGACCTGCAATGGGTCCGCCACAAGAGCACCATGGAGGTGAAGGACCGGTGAGACATCGGGAACGAACTTACCCGCAATCTTGCGGATACACTTCCAGACCAGCGGGAGAGGAGTTTCGGACGTAACGGTGGAGACATAAGACTTCCAGCAAGCACGTTTTACCGCACGGATGGTCCTATGGGCCACCGCACTCGCCTTCCGAAACAAAAGAAAAGACTCAATCGTCTGTCGGCGGCGAATGTCTCTTCCAGGCTGCACGCTTACAGCGGACAGCCCAAGCACAGTCCACATTCCACCAGGGAATGCACTTCCGCGTTCCCCAAGAGGATGAGCGAGGAATAGAGTGGAGGGCAGCATCAAAGACAGTGTCATAAAAAAGAAGGAGGGCGCGAAGGAGAGGCAGAACGGATAGGTCGGAAATAGTAGCACGGAGAGTGAAGAGGCGCCAGTCAGCCTCAGCAAACCGCCACCTAGGGAAAGAGAGAGGAGGGTGAAAAGAGAAAAAAGTAACAAGGATAGGAAAATGGTCACTGCCACGGAGGTCATCAAGGACTCGCCACCCTAAAATCTAAGGAAAGGGATGACGAGCACAGAGTAAGATCGAGACAAGAAAGAGAGCGAGTCCGAGAGTCCAAATGAGTGGGCTCACCAGAATTAAGAAGGGACAGGGAAGAAGAGAGGATGAAAGGTTCAAGGAGGCGACCCTGGGTGTTTGTCAGCACATCACCCCAAAGGGCATGACGACAATTTAAATCACCCAGCAGGAGCACAGGCTCCGGCAAGGAGTCTAGGTGGTGTTTAACCCTTAAACTGCGCATGGCGTATATATACGCCCTGAGTAACATGTCCCACGGTGCGCATGGCGTATTTATACGCTATATGGTGCCAGGCCTAATTCAAATGGCCCGCGGCTACACGGGGTTCACATTAGCTTCCTCAGTGCTCTTGTAAACAGACGCCATTTTTTTTTTAAATCGTGGGCAACATTCTCAGGTGTGAAAGGCACAGTACTGTTGGAGCAACCAAGGCTGGCGCATGCAGCATGAGCGAACAGCATTGCTGTTCAGCTTGTGACTACAGCATCGCTGAAAAATGTCAAAATAAATACAGAGCACCACTTGGTTTCCGAACCCCTTGGGGACGAGACCCGTCGGTTAACATGTAAGTTCGTATACGAGAAATAGAGGGGAAAAAATAAACTAGAAATGTAAAAAGAAATTTTTCCGAAAAATTTATGAAAAAAACTCTAGGGAAAAAAATCGTCAGGTTCATGGCGTAAATGCGACCGTGTTTTGTTTGTACTCATCAATAAGTGAAGTCCTGATCCGCTTTATAAAAGTCCTTAATTGTTCCTAACTGATTATTAAGATGTCTGGCAAACATCCTCTGGATGTTTCCTGCCAGCCTGCAGGCACATCCTGCCTAAAATATACGATGATGTACTGTACATTTAAGAAACAAATCTGAGTCACAGGTCTGTGGAGTGTGGTTAGGCTTACGGAGTCAGCCGGTCCCTCCCCCACCACTGACACACCTCCCCCTCTCCCCCCACTACCGACACACCTCCCCCTCTCCCCCCACCACCGACACACCTCCCCCTCTCCCCCCACCACCGACACACCTCCCCCACCCCAAACCCATACACACACACACACTCTCAAAGGTCACGTGGTTCACGGTTCACTTCAACACCCATATATCGCTTCCTGCCTGCCTGCTTCCTTCCCAGCCTACCTCCTTCCCAGCCTGCCTCCTTCCCAGCCTGCCTCCTTCCCAGCCTGCCTCCTTCCCAGCCTGCCAGCCTGCTTCCTTCCCAGCCTGCCAGCCTGCCAGCCTGCTTCCTTCCCAGCCTACCTCCTTCCCAGCCTGCCTCCTTCCCAGCCTGCCTCCTTCCCAGCCTGCCAGCCTGCTTCCTTCCCAGCCTGCCAGCCTGCTTCCTTCCCAGCCTGCCAGCCTGCTTCCTTCCCAGCCTGCCTCCTTCCCAGCCTGCCAGCCTGCTTCCTTCCCAGCCTGCCTCCTTCCCAGCCTGCCTCCTTCCCAGCCTGCCAGCCTGCTTCCTTCCCAGCCTGCCAGCCTGCTTCCTTCCCAGCCTGCCTGCCTGCCTCCTTCCCAGCCTGCCAGCCTGCTTCCTTCCCAGCCTGCCAGCCTGCTTCCTTCCCAGCCTGCCTCCTTCCCAGCCTGCCAGCCTGCTTCCTTCCCAGCCTGCCTGCCTGCCTCCTTCCCAGCCTGCCAGCCTGCTTCCTTCCCAGCCTGCCTCCTTCCCAGCCTGCCTCCTTCCCAGCCTGCCTCCTTCCCTGCCTGCCAGCCTGCCTCCTTCCCAGCCTGCCTCCTTCCCAGCCTCCCAGCCTGCCTCCTTCCCAGCCTCCCAGCCTGCCTCCTTCCCAGCCTGCCTCCTTCCCAGCCTGCCTGCCTCCTTCCCAGCCTGCCAGCCTGCCTCCTTCCCAGCCTGCCAGCCTGCCTCCTTCCCAGCCTGCCTGCCTGCCTCCTTCCCAGCCTGCCTGCCTGCCTCCTTCCCAGCCTGCCTCCTTCCCAGCCTGCCAGCCTGCCTCCTTCCCAGCCTGCCAGCCTGCCTCCTTCCCAGCCTGGCAGCCTACTTCCTTTCCAGCCAGCCTGCCTCCCTCCCTGCCATCATGCTAACGGGTAGTGTGTGTTAGGCTTATCTTCGGGAATGAGCCGGTCTCACCCCCACCACCAACAAACCACCCGCCCCCCTACATCCCATCTCTCAAGGTCACGCGGTTCAACCGCGTGACTACCACTCACTCCCTGCCTGCAAGCTAGCCTGCCTGCCTGCAAGCTAGTCTGCCTGCCTGCCTTCCTGTCTGCTTGCCTGTGCCTGCCTGCCTGTGCCTGCCAGCCTGCCTTTCCCTCCCTAATTCTCACTACTTCCATCCCTTCCTGCCTACCTCCTAGCATCTCTCCCTACCTCCCCCTCCCTCTTAGCATCTCTCCCTACCTCCTAACATCTCTCCCTACCTCCCCCTCCCTCCTAGCATCTCTCTCCCCCCCCCTCTCTCACTGATTCTCCCCCCCCCTCATTCATACTGCCTCCCACCTAAGCTCCATCGTCCATCCACCCACCAGTCGGCCATCACTGACGCAATGCGTGCATTTGGAGCCAACATGGTGCACAGATGTTTCTTGATTGTGCAGATATGTAAAACAAAAGCACAGAATGAACATTCCAGCCTTATGGCAATTCAAAATAATAGGAATAATAGGCCGTGAATCTGTGAAGTCACAGTGGGCAAACTGGACCATCGCCCACCCACCACCACAAGCCGGCGTGACGCGTGGCAGACCCCTTCCTACCCGAACTTTGTTCGGGTAGCATGACTCCCCAACCCCAATCGGGAAACTGGAAGTTTCGGATAACTAAAGTTCGGAAACCAAGTGGTGCTCTGTATACAGTATCCACTCAATTTAACAGCCGATATGGGGCTGAGCCCTAGTCGTTATTTACGGAGCTCCGTTATTTCCGAAGTTAAGTCGGGTCGGTTAATTTTTCAAGTAACATTCAGGTAGGATATATTTTATACTGTATAACTAAAATTAAATAAAGTTCATTGTGTAATTGCATTCCAATTTAGTGCACGGCCGACGATTAAGCCAGTTGCTGGCTGCTGCATGGATGATGTGTGAACACGCTCTGATCAAGTCCAGATGGGTGGGAAAAAATTGATTCATTCCTTTGTATTGAAAAATACAGTATTTCATGTATCAATCAGTGAGTTAATATTGTCTTAATAAAATTTTAGAGATGTGTTTTGATTTACCCTGAACAGTGCAGGTAATGTATTTTTAATGTTACGACACAGGCTGTGGCGGCCATGCCATAACAATGGCGATCGAGCCTTGTCACTGAGAGCTAGCCAAGACGAAATATTTTGAGCTCGCCTTTTCTCTGCTGACGATAGAATATACATTTGCAGAGACTAATATGTAGCTTTTGTTGAAAAAAAACAATTAATATCTTGTAATACTATAATAAAATTGGTAAATTGACTTACTTTTAATGTTACAACACAGGCTGTGGCGGCCATGCCATAACAATGGCGATCGAGCCTTGTCACTGAGAGCTAGCCAAGACGAAATATTTTGAGCTCACCTTTTCTCTGCTGACGATAGAATATACATTTGCAGAGACTAATACTGTATGTAGCTTTTGTTGAAAAAAAAAAATTAATATCTTGTAATACTAAAATAAAATTGGTAAATTGACTTACTTTTAATGAAGCTGAAGCTTACGAAGCTGTGATGATTACGTCATCCTCTGCAGCGCTTGTTTTATATTGTTTATATTGTATACAGGGTACATACTGTATGTACAGTACACTTATTTTCAGGCACTCACTTCACACAACAGCTAGCCTTACTACTAATTCACATGAGTTCTAATTCTACTTCACTATTGACAATTATGTTGAATGTTAAACTCTGCTGCTGCTCGTGCATGAGAATATCCTTTGTCAAGTTTCTTAATTAACTCCAGCTTCTGTGCAACCATCAGGCGCTTCCTTTGGGTAACTTTTGGCATTTTGTAAATTAAAAAGATCACAATTACAGTACAGTAATATCCTTCACAATTGAAGCTAGCTGCGCGAGTTCACGGTAAACAATGGGAACACATGGCCCGGCGGAGTACATACTAGGTCCGTGGGAAAAAAAATACCTAGTGCCTATACATACTATAAAAGGTATTTAATAAGAAAACAAAGACTTTCGCTTAATAAAAACTGTTTCAAAATATTTTATTAATAATAATTTACAATTTTCTTCATTAAAGTGAATCATTTTAAAAGAAAATTAAGATGTAATATATGACTCTGGACGATCCAGGTCGGTGGCGGCCTGGTCGCCATGTGAGGGGACGCTGATGCCACAACAAACCGAATACAGACCGTCGGTAATATCGACCGCAGACCGGTATAGCAGGCTCCAGATACTGGGCTCCCAAACCGGTCGTTAATACCGGCAGATCGGTATAAAAGAGGCCGTTAAATTGAGTGGATACTGTATAATTGTTATTATCTAGCGATGACAATGTTACAGATGACCCATGACTGTGATATAAATAATCAGGGTTGTGATAATAGCAGGATTGTTGTAATAATTAGCGCTGTGGGAGGAGTGATGCTGAGAGACGGAGGGAGACAGCATCGTTTACTGTCTGTGTGGCCACCTGTTATTGTTTGCATTCACCATACCAGGTCAGTGGTTCTCTATGGTGAACACAAATGTAGATACTTGTATATAATGTGTGTATTAGTGTAATAACAGCAAAAGGATTATGCTGGGAGGAGCCATTTGGGTGACGGAGGTGATGTCGTCTGCATGATTTGTCTAGCTGTTTAGAGGGTGGCCACTATGCTCTTTGGGCGCACTACAAGCTTAGGTGTACAGTTACGGTGCATAAAACATGAAGATACTTATATATAATATGTGTATATGGGGTAATAACACTGCAAACAGTATTGTTGAGGGAAAAAGTTTAGTGTGTGTGACCTTGAATGAGTGAGGAAGCCACCAGCCGCCATCTGTGTATAGCGATGACTCTTAGTGCCTGAACTAACTATATCAGCTTAGCTGTACAATTGTGGTGAACAAAATATATACATACTTATATATAACGTCTGTATATAGTGTAATAACACCACAAATGGTATTGTTGGGGAGGAAAGTTTAGTGCGTGTGTTGAGTGAGTGGCAGAGAGTGGCTGGCTAGTGTGTGGCGGTAACTCTTCGTTGTTTTTTGAATCTCAATACCAACTTAGTGGTTCGCTATGGTGACCAAAACATGCAGATACTTATATATAACCTGTGTATAGAGTGTAATAGCAGCAAAACTATTTGTTTATTGTTTTATAAACATAATAATTGAATCACTAATATGCACATCATACTTTTGAGTAGAGCGATTATTCACCACTTTTATTATATAAATATATTACAATACACACTATTGAATAATATTACTGCAAAAAACTAAGAAAAAATTAATCGGAGACATTGAAACAATTAGGTAATAATATCTTTGTGGCAACTCCCACCTGTCAGTGTGGGTGACGCTGACCGGGTCTGACGACTGCTCTCTCAACGCCCACTTTTTGCCAGACTTCCTTGGTCAATTGCGCCCAAAATATGTCACCTACGATTTTTTTTTTTTTTTTCCCGTGCTCAGGGGACACAAATTAACATGTTTAGAAGACGAAAAAAAAATTTTGAATTTTTTTTTCTTGCGCACAGGGGTGTAAATGTCCCCAGGACTCATGAGCAGTGTAAGGGGTTAGGATCGGGAAGAGAAAGTGGGGCAGTGGGGGGGAGATAAATGGAACAAACCGTGTACCATCAACTCACACTGACACGGGCAGCAGAACAGTGGAGAGGCGAGGAAAAAAGTAAGGGGACAAAGGGAACATCGGAGCGGAGCAAGAGAGCAGAAGAATTATGGGCCAACAGCTGGGGGTGGGGGGGAGGGGGAAGGGAAGAGAAAAGAATAACCACGGAAGTGACCAGGACGAGCACCAAGCATCGGCTCCTGGAGACAGACACAAAGGGGCGAAAACTGTGAAATGAGAAGTTGGATGTCAAGGAAATTGGCGTAGTATCCACAGATGTTCCATTGAAGAATAGACATCGGCAAAGAGAGAGAGGAGAGCAACAGAGAGCAAAGAACAAAGGTGAAGAAGGAATACAGCACGTTAAAAAGGCACAGGATCAGGATCAGCGAAGTCAGGGTTAGGGGGCATGGGTAAACTGAGTAAAGAAGAAGGGAAAGAAATGGGAGGGACAGACCAGAGGTGGACGAGCAGGGTCTGGAGGAGAAGAGGAGGGGCAGAAAGAGGGGAGTGCATCTCAGCAAGGGCAGTAACCGAGATGGAACTGGGGGCTAAAGAAACCCCCGAGAATGTGTGGAGTGAGTTTATGTTTAGCATGTTTAGGGATTTAAACAAGGGGACTGAGCGTTGTCTGAAAGCAAAATCAGTTATTATTCTGATAGCAGATTTTTGCTAGGTGATGATGGACTTGAGGTGGTTTGCAGTGGTTGAACCCCATGCACAGATACCATAGTTAAGATAGGGATAGATTAGGTTAACCCTTAAAGTGCGCATCACGTCATATGACGTGCTGGACGTTGTTCCAGTAAACTGCGCATCACATCATATGATGTGTTGGAGTACTATGCAAGATTTAAACAGCCCGCGGATACACAGGGTTCACCACACCTTCATCAGGGCTCTTGTAAACAGACGCCATTTTAAAAAAAAATCGTGGGCCAAACTCCCGGGTGTTATTGGCCTCAGTATTGAGTGAGCAACCAAGCCTGACACACGCAGCATGAGCTAACAGCACTGCTGTTCAGCTTGTGACCACAGCATCGCCTAAAAATGCCAAATTATACTTGTTCATGCTATTATGTAGCGATGATATTATTACAGAAGACCCCTGACTGTGATAAAACTGACCAGGGTTCTGATAATAGCAGGATTGTGGTGATATTTAGCGCTGTGCGCCATGGAAGGAGGTGTAATGCTGTGGGAGGGAGAGTGGTGGCGATGTCTTTTGACTGTGTGGCCACCTTTTATTGACTGCACTCACCATATCAGCTTAGTGGTTCGCTATGGTGAACACAAATGTAGATACTTATATATAACGTGCGTATAGAGGGTATAAACAGCAAGAGAAGGTTTGGAGCAGCCATTTTGGTGAGGGCGGTGGCGTCGTCTGCACGACGCCACCGTGCAGACGACGGTGTTGTTTACTGGTTACCACGATGGTCTTTGGGCACCATACCAGTTTATTTGTACAAGTATGATGAATAAAACAAGTAGATATTTATATATAATGTGTGTATATAGCGTAATAACACCACACAGTATTGTTGGAGGAGAAATATTAGTGCGTCTGACCTTGAGGGCGGCCGCCGATCAGCTGACTGTGTGAGTAGCCACATCTCTGTGCCTTTACTCACCATACAAGCTTAAATGTACAGTTATGGTGAACAAAAATGTAGATACTTATATATAATGTCTGTATATAAGATATATAGCGTAATAACACCACACAGTATTGTTGGAGGAGAAATATTAGTGCGCCTGGCCTTGAGGGCGGCCGCAGATCAGCTGACTGTGTGAGTAGCCACATCTCTGTGCCTTTACTCACCATACAAGCTTAGATGTACAGTTATGGTGAACAAAACATGTAGATACTTATATATAACGTCTGTATATAGTGAATTAGAGCAAAAACATTATTGTGGGAGGAGAATGAGGGTGAGTCAGATGACTGGAGGGAGGGCGGGAGCGGCTGGCTGGTACACTGCAGTCACTCCTCATTACTTTTTGACTCATAATAGCTACTTAGTGGTTCGTTATAGTGAACAAAACATGCAAATACTTATATATAACCTGTGCTTATAGTGTAATAACCGACAAAGTATTTGTTCAATGATTGATGAACATAATTGAATCAACAATATGCACACCATATTTTTGAGTACACCAACGATTCACTCATTTTATTATATAAATATATCAAACTACACACTATTGAATAATATTACAGCAAAAAAAGTATGAAAAATCAATCAGAGACATTGAAAATATTCGGTAACTATCTCTTTGTGGCAACTCTGGCCTGACAGCTTGCGAGCAACAGAACGCCTAGGGACGCACGCTGAGTCAGCGCCTATAATTTGCCAGACTTCCCAGCCCTATAGCGGGCAATATATGCCATTTACGATTTTATTATTATTTTTCCCGTGATCAGTGAACACAAATTAACAGGTTAGAAAGAAAAAATAATTTTTTTTTTTTCAAAATGACATGCGTCTGTGGGGATGGCAGGATATTAAACCCCGAGCATGTTAAGGGTTAAAGTTCTTCACATCCCAGTGGTTTATTTACTGAGATGTCGTCTGTATTGACTTATCCTCCTTTCTGCTAGGGTGAATTACGATCCCCTGGTCCTTGCATTTCTTTAGGGACAGCAAGGTTTTAGCTTCTGGCCCTAGCAGGCTTATATGACTTTGATAAGGCCTGGCATGGACTGAATTAGGTGGAACTCACAAAGTAACAAGCACCAAAGGGCCATCATAAAAGCCCTCACAGAAAGTATTACACACATTTTTATCACAGGAATGGTTTCTCTTCTACACTAATGTTCATTTGCCATATTAGATGTGATTTTTTATAAAGTGTTTTAACCCTTGTGTGGCTCCGGGCTATTTAGCATTTGTCACTCACAGGCGCATACTAAATTAAAAAAAAAAATCTTTTTTTTTCTTCCTAACCTGTTAAGTCGTGTTCCCTGATCACAGGGGAGGGGGGCACAAAAATCAATTGTACTTACTGGCAACGTAATAGCGCCAACAAGATGGGCAATGACGTCACTATTTGCATGTTCGCTCATGTACGGTGCATCCCAGAGGTGTCGCGCGCGGTCTTCAAGCAGCCAGAGTTGCCACGAATTTATTTTCCCGTTATTATTTACAGTGTTTAGGCCTATTTTATTAGCAATATTAGTCACTAATGGTGTTGCACATAATGTTACATCACAGTCATTATCAATAAATGTTGCATACATCGAGTATACACATGTGCACACAAATGTTTTCCATTACGCCATTATATTATGTAATCACAATGTTAATTATTATATGTACACATTGTACATATAATAATTGACGGTGGACTTGCAGTTGGTGAGTGCCAGGTACGGAAATGTGATCAAATACTCTCGGTACGGTGGAAAGACAAGAGAGAAGTGAACCTGCTGACAATGTACAGGTTTTGTATGTACAGGTTGTACAGGTTTGTACAGGTTTTTGCACTATTATTGCACATTTAGAATTTTTGGAGTGATAGTTGTTGAAGTAGTCGACAGCACACAATGGAACTGCACACGCTTCACACCATGTTTGCACCATTTTACGTTTCTGTTCTCTCCTTTTTGTTGTTTTACATACTAGGCATTCACGCTGGCATATTGCACGCTTTCCAGCTGGTGGCAAATGTTTTAGTCTGTGTTGCTGAAAGGCCTCCATGTGAGCGAGCCTGGGTGTTGCAGCATGCTGCAACACTGGGTTCGTGATTGGTCTTTGTATGCCAGGGATATCTTTACCAAACTTTGCTAATAACTGTGTTGCAAGTGTAAAAGCAAATGCACGGAAACTAGGTTTACGTCCAGTTTTCACCAGATATATATTATAGTAGTTCAACATGCTCATGTCAACAAGATGGAAAAACACTTTTTTCGTCCATTTCAATGTTTTCTGCACACACTCGATAGTGCCAACCATCATGTCAGCCTTATCAATCAAACGCATGTTGATATTGTAGTCAAGAATACAATCTGGCTTATATACTGGTTCTTTCGTTATATGGTGCACCTTGCCACTGTTTAACATTGTACCCTCATGAACGGTTGTCAGCAGGTTCACTTCTCTCTTGTCTTTCCACCTGTACCGAGAGTATTTGATCACATTTCCATAGCTGGCACTCACCAACTGCAAGTCCACCGTCAAACACTGGCATTTCCCTTCTTCGTGCCTTTACTGTGCCAACCAATCCGGTTCTATTTTCAATCAAGAACCTAGCTAGCAATGGACTTGTATAGTTATTATCTGTGTATAAGATGTGGCCCTTGTTCATCCATGGTGCCATCAGTGACTTCACCACACTACCCGAGAAACCATGTTCACAGTTACCGGGAATATCTACAATCGCTAGCTGAATACAGAATCATGTGCAACACGTATCCTGTTTCACAGTCACACAGTACAAAGAATTTCAATCCAAATCTGTTTTGTTTGGAGGGAATATACTGCTTGAATGAAACATGTCCTTTGAAAAGTACAAGGGATTCGTCAATCACCAGCTTCTGTGCTGGTACGTAAAACTCTCTGAATTTTCCAATCACTTCATTCATATAGTGCCTCACTCGCCAAAGTCTATCATCCTCTGCTCGGTCCTCATTACTTGCAAACTGCACACCTGTGGAGTATCTGAAACCTGTCTCGGACATATATTTCCCGAAGAAAGGGGTTGGAATAGTCAAATCTTTGCTCCAGTAATCTGTGATAGCGTGTTTGACACAGTGCTTCATCAACATACATATTGCTAAAAACACATACATTTCACCTACAGTGGTGGTTTTCCAACATTGCAATCGTGAAAATTCTGTTACTTTCTCTTCTAATGAGATGAGCCGCATGAAGGTTCGTTTGGTGTACAATATATTCCATGAGCGGCTCATCATAGAATGCTGTAAAATAATCCAATTCACTCATATCCTCTCCGATATCAGGGAAAAGCTCTGTAATCCCAACGTCTTTATTGTCAAAGGCAGGAATTCGAGGAATAAAACCAGCACCATCACGCCACACTAGTACACCTTGGTGTCCTGCGAGACGCAGGGGACACAACAGGGGCACGATGGCGAGGAAGCGATGCACACCGTGGACCAGGAGCTGAAGCCCGTCTACGCACAGTACGGCCGCTACGTGCACGTGAGGTGGAAGCACGTGAACATGAGGCTCTTGGTGCCTCATGTTGTTTCATGTGGTGGCGCTTGGCTGGGCGAGACGCTGCTGACGCGACAAATTCTTGCCCAGTAACACCACTGGTACTGGCACCAGGCTCGGTAACACTGTATTCTGATCCCACTTCACTAAAACCAGAAAAAGAGTCACCTTCCTCTGACTCGTCACCGAAAATATCCTCAGACTCTAAATAAGCACAGGAACTATGTGGTCGAGGGTGGATTGGAGTAAACACTGGGCGAGGAGGCATGGGTAAGCGTATAGGCCTCGCCATGGGAGGTGGCTGCATCTCATTTTCACTGTCCGTGCTATTATCATCGGTCAATTGTGTGTAGTCTTTATCAATGTCGGAGTCATCAAAATCCCTTTCCTCACCATCAGAAAATAATTCACTGGTTATTTGCTCTTGGATGAGTGATTGCGTGGTGCGCATCCGGAAAGCGTTCGGCCGTGCGCTCGACATGGTGGCTGCTGGGTAACTGATGCCTCCCATGCGATGGTAGCGTGAGCTGGATTTTTTTACAAAATGGCGGCAGTTTACTATAGCCCCTAGGCAGCGTATGGAGGCCCCCTTTACCCCGCAGGCCTTTCAAATCTTGGGCGGTACTCCAATACATAATATGATGTGGAGCGCAAGTTACTGCAAGTTACTCAACACATCATATGATGTGTTGCACAATTAAAATGTTAAATACACTGATATTTTCTGTTGTATGAATTCTCATGTGCTGTGTTAGGGATTCTTTTCGAAGAAAGTCTTTCTGACACACTGAACATTTATATGCTTTCTCTCGTGTATGAATCTTTATGTGCCTTATTAAATCTGATTTTGTTTTAAAGCCTACTAGACACATTGAACATTTATATGGTCTCTCTCCAGTATGAATCATAATGTGCCTAATTAGACTTTTTTTTTGTGTGAAATCTTTAAGACACACTGAACATTTATATGGGTTCTCTCCAGTATGAATCTTTATGTGATTTATTAGATCTGATTTCTCTGTGAAGTTTATTAGACATGTTGAACACTTATATTGGGTCTCTCTTGTATGAATATTCATGTGATTTCTTAGATCTGATTTCTTTGTGAAGTCTTTTAGACATATTGAACATTTACATGGTTTCTCTCCACTATCAATCATAATGTGCTCTGTTAGATTTGATTTCTGCATACACAATGAACAATGACATTTTTCTCCTGTATGCCTTAGGTGCTGCGTTAGGTCTAATTTTTGTGTAACGTCATTTTGAGGCTCTGAAAACTTATTTTTCTCTCTTTTATGAATCCTCATGTGCTTTGTAAGATGTGATTTTTGTTTAAAGTCTTTTAGACACACTGAACACTGATATGGTTTCTCTCCTGTATGATTCCTCATGTGCACTTGTAAGACCTCGTCTTGCTGTAAAATCTTTTTGACATACTGAACACTGATATGGTTTCTCTCCTGTATGAGTCCTCATGTGCACTGCAAGCTGTGTTCTTCGTCTAAAATCTTTTTGACATACTGAACACTGATATGGTTTCTCTCCTGTATGAATCATCATGTGCACTGTAAGATGTGATTTGTGAATAAAGTCTTTTAGACACACTGAACACTGATGTGGTTTCTCTCCTGTATGAATCCTCATGTGCATTATAAGACGTCCTTTGTTTATAAAGTCTTTTAGACATACTGAACATTGATATAGTTTCTCTCCGGTATGAATCCTCATGTGATCTGTTAGAAATGATTTCTTGGTAAATTCTTTTTGACACACTGAACACTGATGTAGTTTCTCTGCTGAGTGAAGACTCATATTTAACTTGTTATATTCTTGAAAGGAATTTTAGACAATGAATGCTAACATGAATGCATGTCCATAAAATTCTCTTATGCTTTTATGATATTTTTAGCTATACTGTTTTAGGCACTTAAGACAAGTTTTTTATTTTAAAATATATTCCTGCACAAATTACAATGTATTGATGTGAAAAGTCATGTTGGTCTAGAAATCCAAAGTATTTTCCCGATTTAAATGTTCTGTATTTTATTGCTAAATTTATGTAGCTATTGATAATTCTTATTTCTCTGCTGATGTAATGACAGACATTATATATTAAATAATTAAATTTTACTGTCAGTAAATATTGTAAGTTAAATGTAATTCTGTTAAGTAATGTAATTGTGAGAGTGAGCATGTAGTGCCACTGCATCTAGTGCCTGTATTTACAACAATTATTTGACATGATATAACTATGTTCTTACATGCCTTCAACTCCTCAGGAGGATGCCTGAATCTTGTCAAGGATGAAGGTGTGTGAGGTGTCCATCACCTTCAATGTGTGGTATTAATCTCAGTATTACTCTTTTTACAGAGAGCTGTTTAAATTCAGAAGTGATAATTGATTACTGTATATGGTAGTAGTATGTCCTCTTATATGTGTAAAATAAACATGTAATTCACAAATCTAAACATTGTTTGAATCCTTAAAATCAAAATAATTGTTGGTATTTAATTAGAATTCCATCTCATATTTTAATAACTATTTTATGTTTAAAGAGTTTCCTACTATAAATTCCGTAAATACCTGTCCCTTCCCCCCAACCTTCAGTCTTGTTTCCTTTTAAATATTAGAGAAAGGTCTTAATATTCTCTATTTGTGATGTGACTTCTTACTTGCACAAGTTCTTGAATATTACTAAATTAATCTTTGCACCTAGAGAATTCAGTTCAATCCCTGGTTGCAATCCTTTTACCATGGCATGGTGTAGTTGTTTAAGGCGTTTGCTTTAGAGTACCCAGAGCATAGGTTCAAATCCTCCTCACGGCTCCTGATTTTCTCAAATTAACATTTTGCTGGATTTTCCACTTGGAATTACGGGCGTTTTGCTTAACCGCTTGTCGGATCACGACGTAAATTTACGGACCGTGTTTTATATTGGGTATTTACTACTCGATCGACTTGGGGTTTGTATGAATATGTTTGCCAATAAATTTTCGTTTTCTCTAATAGGCACAGTGCCTATTTGAGAAAACGGCAATGTATTGTAACTTGGAGGAGAGACTATTGAGTTGGTGACAACGAGGGTAATCGCCCACTTCACACACTCTTGTGTTGGCCGCGATCATGATTCTACATTTATATGCATATGTCTGTGTAGAGACTTTTATTCCGAACACTATACAAACAAAAAAAACGGTGTGAATCAAGTATAAACTTGAAAAAACATGAGCAAAGTAAAAACTTTTTACGCTCACGGGTACAAACACTCGTAAGATTTGCGTAAGATTTTATTCGCCGCAAATTTATTTGACGCTCTGTTGGCCAATTCTACCCATGTTCTTATAGAACTTTCTATTGCGAACACATTGCTATAAAAATGAAATACGTAGCTCAAGAAATATTGTCAGGACAGTGAAATAAGTATAAACTTTCAAAGCGCTGCATCACAACAGTGTCGTCGGTGCTGAAATCACGGCTAACGCTTCGCCCAGTTCCCACACTCGTGGGGAACATAATTAGACATTGATAGGCATATGTCTGGGTGGGGAATTTTATTGCGAGTTCAGTGATATCAAAATAAGCGCTGTAGGATGACTGGAAGGCTGGCAACAAACGAAAGAGTATGAACATTTACTTCCTGTTTGGGTGTCACGGAGAGTCATCTTCGTGTTTATTTACTTCGTGGTGGGATAGCAAATGCTTTGGTGACATTTTATGCATATGATCTTGTAGAGAATTTTATTGCCAACGCATTGATACCAAAATGAAAAACGTAGCTCGAGAATTGATGTTAGGAGCGTGAAAAGATTATACACTTTTTTGTGTTTACGCTTGAGCGCCCAGAACGCCGCGCGCACAACCCGCTATTTTTTCCAGCTAGTGCCGCGCGCACTAAAGTGTTAATCTTTGTTAAAGATGCTTATCACTTTAACTACAGGACAAGCAATATTGTGTTACTTCGTGGCGGCTAGCATAAAGCAGTCAGGTAATAAGGTGCTACCTCTACTGTCAATACTTGACTCTGAAGGTCTAATAAGCTACAAAAAAAAAAACACTCTCTTTGATTCAAATATATAGCAAGTGGATTACTTATTAAGACATAAAAGAGAATGTAAACTTTGACTATGTAAATCAGTAATGTTACTGATTCCTAGATGCAAAGAAAATATTAGTAATTTATCTATTAATATTAGAGAATATGTTACTTCCTATATATTATAGAAAAGTTTGTGTTATTTCAAATACAGTACAGCAGCAGTAGCATAAGGGTCAAGAACAATGGGCCCTTGTGTAGTTTGACATGTATTTACTATTTGTGCCTGCAGAACTGAGCTATTAGCTCTTGGACCCACCTTTCTAACCAATCTATTGTTCCTCTATTATATCTATTATATATATTTCTCTCTAACACACATACGCGTGAAATTACCTAAGTGTAATAGTTAATTTACATAATGAAATGTTTTCTCACAAAATACAATGGTTCAAATGTATACAGAATTTATACAGCATATACAATACAATATTAATAAACACTCAGTTCATAAAACATATGAAACACCAAATTTGAATTTCAACACTTTTATTTTATCGTTGCACCATGCAGAATGAGAGTTAGATATTGCATGTGTAGTGTTTCAGATGAAAGTGTGTTTACTGTAATGGGTGACAACTTTGAACATGACAATATACAAAAATGGAGTAAACTCCCATCCTCAGGCTGTTGAAATTGTGCTAAAGACACAAAATGCTGCCACTGTACTTGCAGTATTTGTTACATTGATGTGCTTCATGACACGGCTGACACGATCATGTATGCAGTGTTTCTGACACATGAGCGCTAATGCCAGTGGGTGGCATTAGACATACAGGACACTGCAGATGTAATTCTTCAAGTGATAACAGGAGCTGCAAAAGAAAAGAATGAGAGATCAGCGGGGCTTTAAGTCAACTAATACAAAACATCTGACATTTGGTAAAAATTTCCTAAAAGGAATTTTGTATATAAACTTGTATATACAGTGGAAACTCAATTCAACTAACCTCGATTTGGTGAATCTCCGGTTGGAACGCACAGTTTCCAGGCCGGATTTACTCACCTGATTCAATGAACAAGAGTTCGCTAGAGAAAGCGGATGTATGGATTTGCTTTGGATAGAGGAACAGTTCAGAGATTGGTGGAAAAGTTATGATATGATGGTGTCCCATCATATCATAAGTTAAAATTAATTAATCCTGTTGTGAAATCAGCCCATAGAGCATAGGCAATATAAGGCAGTCGGGCTAGACAAACGGTCTACACAGTGAGGCTAGATATTATCAGTTTAGACAGACTGTTAGGCTTAACATGCTGTCTAGCTAAACAAACTGGGTGTAGACAGATTGTCAGGCTAGACAAACTGGGTGTAGACAGATTGTCAGGCTAGACAAACTGGGTGTAGACAGATTGTCAGGCTAGACAAACTGGGTGTAGACAGATTGTCAGGCTAGACAAACTGGGTGTAGACAGATTATCAGACTAGAGAAACTAAGTGTAGACAGATTGTCAGACTAGACAAACTGGGTAATTACCTAAGTGTAGTTACAGGATGAGAGCTACGCTCGTGGTGTCCCGTCTTCCCAGCACTCTTTGTCATATAACGCTTTGAAACTACTGACGGTCTTGGCCTCCACCACCTTCTCACTTAACTTGTTCCAACCGTCTACCACTCTATTTGCAAAGGTGAATTTTCTTATATTTCTTCGGCATCTGTGTTTAGTTAGTTTAAATCTATGACCTCTTTTTCTTGAAGTGCCAGGTCTCAGGAAATCTTCCCTGTTGATTTTATCAATTCCTGTTACTATTTTGTATGTAGTGATCATATCACCTCTTTTTCTTCTGTCTTCTAGTTTTGGCATGTTTAATGCTTCTAACCTCTCCTCGTAGCTCTTGCCCTTCAGTTCTGGGAGCCACTTAGTAGCATGTCTTTGCACCTTTTCCAGTTTGTTGATGTGCTTCTTAAGATATGGGCACCACACAACAGCTGCATATTCTAGCTTTGGTCTAACAAAAGTCATGAACAATTTCTTTAGTATATCGCCATCCATGTATTTAAATGCAATTCTGAAGTTAGAAAGCATAGCACAGGCTCCTTGCACAATATTCTTTATGTGGTCCTCAGGTGATAGTTTTCTATCTAGAACCACCCCTAGATCTCTTTCTTTATCAGAATTCTTTAAAGATTTCTCACATAATATATAGGTTGTGTGGGGACTATGTTCTCCTATTCCACATTCCATAACATGACATTTATTAACATTATATTCCATTTGCCAAGTGGTGCTCCATCTACTTCTTTTGTCCAGGTCTTCTTGAAGGGCATGACAATCATCTAAATTTCTTATCCTTCCTATTATCTTAGCATCATCAGCAAACATGTTCATATAATTCTGCATACCAACTGGTAGATCATTTATGTACACAATAAACATCACTGGTGCAAGAACTAAACCCTGTGGTACTCCACTTGTGACATTTCTCCATGTAGTGTAGATTCTCCATGGGTGTAGATATTGTCAGGCTAGACATGCTGTCAGGTTTGACATGCTATCAGGCTAGACAAAGCTGTAATATACAGGCTGCACAGAGTCTGTGCCACAGATTGCTAGACTACAGAGAGACCACTGGACAGACTTGATCACATGTCTCCTACCAGTTCAACCCCCACCATTCCTCCTCTTCTCCAGCAGAAGAAGAATGTCCACCACCACATCCACCATACACACGGGCGCCACCACTATGGGTCCATTTTCTTGCACTAAATCTCCGTTGGCCAGGAGATGAAGCTCTTAAGGATGACATTTAATGGAATGAAACATATGACGGAAGTGCTTAGAAATGCTAAGAAATTGCAAAGTGATCGCAAACTTTGGTCAATAAGACAAGACCTCTCAAGGGAAGACAAAGAAAAGCTGAAAACAAACCTCGATGAAACGAAACATCTAGATGAAACTACTGTAGAAATGATGAAGAATGAATTTCTTTTTCTATGGTGATAGGGACTGGAAATCAAGTGAAATGGTACATAAAAACATGGCAACAAAATCATTAGAGGAAGGGGGGAGTAAAGAACAAAAGGAAAGGGAACATTTTCCTGAAAATTATATATATCAACATAAATGTAGTAAGATGAAAAATATTAGAGCTAAGAGATATATAATTAACCCTTTAAGTATGCAACGCGACTGCAGGCCCAGGTCTGGGGTGCGCTACGCACCTCCAGGTATTTGTATTTTTCACGTTCCATTCAAAACTCCCGCGGCTACATGGGGTTCACATCAGCTTCCTCAGGGCTCTTGTAAACAGATGCTATCTTTAAAAAAAATCATGGTCCATATTCCCGGGTGTGAGAGCCTCAGTAGTGAGTGAGCAACCAAGGCTGACACTCGCAGCATGAGTGCACAGCACTGCTGTTCAGCGTGTGACCACAGCATCGTCTAATAATGTCAAAAAAAAAAAAAATTATATATATATATATATATATATATATATATATATATATATATATATATATATATATATACATATATATATATATATATATATATATATATATATATATATATATATATATATATATTATTAAATATTACTGAAAAAGTAGGATTAATAATTCTAACACAAATTTTCTCAATCTTTCGTACATTTCTTTTCACTGTTGGAGGTAAATCAAAAATCAATTCTCCAAAATTCATTTTTATTTCTAGTCTGACGCGACACGAGCGCGTTTCGTAAAACTTATTACATTTTCAAAGACTTTAGTTCACAAATACACAACTGAATAGAACTTACGCATCTCCGATTTTATATCTACATTTGAGTGAGGTGGAAGGGGTGATGTGGCATTAACACAAGACAGAACAAGATGTGGCATTAATAGGGTATTTATTTCATCAACACAAGACAGAACAAGAGGTGATATTAATAGGGTATTAATTTCATCAACACAAGACAGAACACGAAACAATGGATATTGAATAGAAGTGTTTGTAGAAAGCCTATTGGTCCATATTTCTTGATGCTTCTATATTGGAGCGGAGTCTTGAGGTGGGTAGAATATAGTTGTGCAATAATTGGCTGTTGATTGCTGGTGTTGACTTCTTGATGTGTAGTGCCTCGCAAACGTCAAGCCGCCTGCTATCGCTGTATCTATCGATGATTTCTGTGTTGTTTACTAGGATTTCTCTGGCGATGGTTTGGTTGTGGGAAGAGATTATATGTTCCTTAATGGAGCCCTGTTGCTTATGCATCGTTAAACGCCTAGAAAGAGATGTTGTTGTCTTGCCTATATACTGGGTTTTTTGGAGCTTACAGTCCCCAAGAGGGCATTTGAAGGCATAGACGACGTTAGTCTCTTTTAAAGCGTTCTGTTTTGTGTCTGGAGAGTTTCTCATGAGTAGGCTGGCCGTTTTTCTGGTTTTATAGTAAAACCAGAAAACTATTAAACTATTTTTTTACTATAAAACCAGAAAAACGGCCAGCCTACTCATGAGAAACTCTCCAGACACAAAACAGAACGCTTTAAAAGAGACTAACGTCGTCTATGCCTTCAAATGCCCTCTTGGGGACTGTAAGCTCCAAAAAACCCAGTATATAGGCAAGACAACAACATCTCTTTCTAGGCGTTTAACGATGCATAAGCAACAGGGCTCCATTAAGGAACATATAATCTCTTCCCACAACCAAACCATCGCCAGAGAAATCCTAGTAAACAACACAGAAATCATCGATAGATACAGCGATAGCAGGCGGCTTGACGTTTGCGAGGCACTACACATCAAGAAGTCAACACCAGCAATCAACAGCCAATTATTGCACAACTATATTCTACCCACCTCAAGACTCCGCTCCAATATAGAAGCATCAAGAAATATGGACCAATAGGCTTTCTACAAACACTTCTATTCAATATCCATTGTTTCGTGTTCTGTCTTGTGTTGATGAAATTAATACCCTATTAATATCACCTCTTGTTCTGTCTTGTGTTGATGAAATTAATACCCTATTAATGCCACATCTTGTTCTGTCTTGTGTTAATGCCACATCACCCCCTTCCACCTCACTCAAATGTAGATATAAAATCGGAGATGCGTAAGTTCTATTCAGTTGTGTATTTGTGAACTAAAGTCTTTGAAAATGTAATAAGTTTTACGAAACGCGCTCGTGTCGCGTCAGACTAGAAATAAAAATGAATTTTGGAGAATTGATTTTTGATTTACCTCTAACAGTGAAAAGAAATGTACGAAAGATTGAGAAAATTCGTGTTAGAATTATTAATCTTACTTTTTCGGTCATATTTAATAATATATGTCTACAGGAAAGACTGCTACCAAAATATACTAATATATATATATATATATATATATATATATATATATATATATATATATATATGTCGTACCTAGTAGCCAGAACGCACTTTTCAGCCTACTATGCAAGGCCCGATTTGCCTAATAAGCCAAGTTTTCATGAATTAATATATTTTCTCAAATTCTTTTCTTATGAAATGATAAAGCTACCCATTTCATTATGTATGAGTCAATTTTTATATATATATATATATATATATATATATATATATATATATATATATATATATATATATATATATATATATATATATATATATTATATATATATATATAATATATATAAAATATAATATTTTATATTAATATTATATAATATATAATATTATATAAAATATAATATTTTATATATATATATATATATATATATATATATATATATATATATATATATATATATATATATATATATATATACAGAGCACCACTTGGTTTCCGAACTTTAGTTATCCGAAACTTCCAGTTTCCCGATTGGGGTTGGGGAGTCATGCTACCCGAACAAAGTTCGGGTAGGAAGGGGTCCGCCAAGCGTCACGCCGGCTTGTGGTGGTGGGTGGGCGATGGTCCAGTTTGCCCACTGTGACTTCACAGATTCACGGCCTATTATTCCGATTATTTTGAATTGCCATAAGGCTGGAATGTTCATTCTGTGCTTTTGTTTTACATATCTGCACAATCAAGAAACATCTGTGCACCATGTTGGCTCCAAATGCACGCATTGCGTCAGTGATGGCTGACTGGTGGGTGGATGGACGATGGAGTTTAGGTGGGAGGCAGTATGAATGAGGGGAGGGGAGAGAATCAGTGAGAGAGGGGGGGAGAGAGATGCTAGGAGGTAGGGAGAGATGTTAGGAGGTAGGGAGAGATGCTAAGAGGGAGGGGGAGGTAGGGAGAGATGGTAGGAGGTAGGCAGGAAGGGATGGAAGTAGTAGTGAGAATTAGGGAGAGAAAGTCAGGCTGGCAGGCACAGGCAGGCAGGCTGGCAGGCACAGGCAGGCAGGCTGGCAGGCACAGGCAGGCAGGCACAGGCAGGCAGGCAGGCAGGCAGGCAGGCTAGCTTGCAGGCAGGGAGTGAGTGGTAGTCACGCGGTTGAACCGCGTGACCGTGAGAGATGGGATGTAGGGGGGCGGGTGGTTTGTTGGTGGTGGGGGTGAGACCGGCTCATTCCCGAAGATAAGCCTAACACACACTACCCGTTAGCATGATGGCAGGGAGGGAGGCAGGCTGGCTGGAAAGGAAGCAGGCTGGGAAGGAGGCAGGCTGGCAGGCTGGGAAGGAGGCAGGCAGGCAGGCTGGGAAGGAGGCAGGCAGGCAGGCTGGGAAGGAGGCAGGCTGGCAGGCAGGGAAGGAGGCAGGCTGGCAGGCTGGGAAGGAGGCAGGCTGGCAGGCAGGGAAGGAGGCAGGCTGGCAGGCTGGGAAGGAGGCAGGCTGGGAAGGAAGCAGGCTGGCAGGCTGGGAAGGAGGCAGGCAGGCAGGCTGGGAAGGAGGCAGGCTGGGAAGGAAGCAGGCTGGCAGGCTGGGAAGGAGGCAGGCTGGGAAGGAGGCAGGCTGGGAAGGAGGCAGGCAGGCAGGCTGGGAAGGAGGCAGGCTGGGAAGGAGGCAGGCTGGGAAGGAAGCAGGCTGGCAGGCTGGGAAGGAGGCAGGCTGGGAAGGAGGCAGGCTGGGAAGGAGGCAGGCAGGCAGGCAGGAAGCGATATATGGGTGTTGAAGTGAGCCGTGAACCACGTGACCTTTGAGAGAGTGTGTGTGTGTGTGTGTGTATGGGTTTGGGGTGGGGGGTGGGGGTGGTGTGTCGGTGGTGGGGGGAGAGGGGGAGGTGTGTCGGTGGTGGGGGGAGAGGGGGAGGTGTGTCGGTGGTGGGGGGAGAGGGGGAGGTGTGTCGGTGGTGGGGGGAGAGGGGGAGGTGTGTCGGTGGTGGGGGGAGAGGGGGAGGTGTGTCGGTGGTGGGGGGAGAGGGGGAGGTGTGTCGGTGGTGGGGGGAGATGGGGAGGTGTGTCGGTGGTGGGGGAGGGACCGGCTGACTCCGTAAGCCTAACCACACTCCACAGACCTGTGACCCAGATTTGTTTCTTAAATGTACAGTACATCATCGTATATTTTAGGCAGGATGTTCCTGCAGGCTGGCAGGAAACATCCAGAGGATGTTTGCCAGACGTCTTAATAATCAGTTAGGAACAATTAAGGACTTTTATAAAGCGGATCAGGACTTCACTTATTGATAAGTACAAACAAAACACGGTCGCATTTACGCCATGAACCTGACGATTTTTTTCCCTAGAGTTTTTTTCATACATTTTTCGGAAAAATTTCTTTTTACATTTCTAGTTTATTTTTTCCCCTCTATTTCTCGTATACGAACTTACATGTTAACCGACGGGTCTCGTCCCCAAGGGGTTCGGAAACCAAGTGGTGCTCTGTATATATATATATATATGTATATATATATATAAACTGTGCCAGGGAGTGGTGTGCACTCCCTGGCACGTTTTATCTGAGGTCCTGGTTGAGGCTCACTGCTCGATTTTCTCACCACAAATCTGTCTATGAAAGCTTGCTTTTCCCTTCTTCGCAAGCTGTCTCTGTAGTAAGGCATCACATTGTCATTGAAAAGATTAAGTCAACGGCCTACTACAGCTTTCTTTGGGCGAGTCTTTTCAATAATTGTTTGAACCTCTTTCCACATCTGACACACCTTCCTAATTTCTGCAGAAGGGACATTCGCTACTGCCTCATCCTCCTCCACTGTAGAATCATCAGCTGCATTGTCTTGCTGTTCCTGTTGAAGGGCTTGGAGTTCTTCGGTGGTCAGTTCTTCATTGTGTTCTTCCACCAACTCCTCCACATCATCATTATCCAATTCCAAGCCCATTTGCCGGCCCAGAGTAACAATTTCGTCAACAATAGGCGCATCATTTACAGGCTCAAACCCCCTCAAAGTCTAATTCTGTCACACATTCTGGCCACAATTTTCTCCAGCCAGAGATCAGGGTTCTTTGAGTCACTTCTTGCCAGGCTTTGTCAACGAGTTTTAAAGCACTACAAATGTTAAAATGGTGTTTCCAGAACTCTTTGAGGGTGAGGTTTGTGGCTTCAGTCACTTCAAAACATTTCCGGAAAAGAGCCCTTTCATAAAGTTTTTTAAAATTTGCTATGATTTTCTGGTCCATAGGCTGAATTAGAGGAGTGGTGTTAGAAGGAAGGAATTTAACTGTGAGGAATTTATTGTATCTGGGCAACAAATCATCTTCCAAGCCTGGAGGATGAGCAGGAGAATTGTTGAGGAGAAGCACGGCTTCGAGTGGCAAATGTTTCTCCTGCAGATATTTTTCTATGGCAGGGCACACCACTTCATTCACCCACTCCGAAAAAAAAAAGCCTAGTCACCCATGCTTTTTTATTAGCCTTCCACATCACACACAAATGGGTTTTCTGCACTTTATACTGTTTGAAAACCCTTCTGCAGATTCTCAGAATGATACACTAGCAAGGGTTTAATTTTCAAATCGCCACTCGCATTTGAACACAGCACAAGCATAAACCTATCTTTCATAGGCTTGTGTCCGGGCAAGGATTTTTCCTCCTTGGTAATGTATGTCCTCTTAGGCATTCTTTTCCAAAACAGTCCTGTTTCGTCACAATTAAACACTCGTTGTGGTAGGTATCCCTCAGCCTCTGCAAACTCTTTAAATTCCTCAATATATCGTCTAGCGACTGGTTTGTCTGAGCTGGCTGCCTCCCCATGCCTTGTAACACTATGGATACCACTTCTTTTTCTAAATTTTCCAAACCAGCCCCTGCTTGCCTTAACCCTTGACATGCTCGGGGTCTAATATCCTGCCATCCCCACAGGCGCATGTCATTTTGAATTTTTTGCTAATCTGTTAAGTTCTGTTCACTGATCACGGGAAAAATAAAAAAAAAATTCTATTGTACTTACTTTTGTTACAATAGAGCCGGAAAGCTCAGTGATGACGTCACAATTTGCATGTTCGCTCATGCAGTACACGCCCCAGAGGTGTTGCACGCGGTCCTCAGCCAGAGTTGCCACAAATATATTTTCGCGCTATTTATTTACAATGTCTAAGCGCATTTTATCCAATTTTTTTTCACTAATTGTGTTTCAAATACTGTTTGAACATATTTTGTATCAATAATTGTTGCATATTTGAGTATACACAGGCGCACACAAATGTTTTCAATTACGGCAATATAATACAGTGCTTCCTCAGACTAACGAACCCCGCTCTATCGAATTCCCGGAAGAGCCGAACAAATTGAATTCGGTACCAAATGTTCAGTGGAACATACAAATGTTCGATTAAGTGAGGAATGTTCGTCCAAGCGGTCACCGAGGCCGAGCGTCAGAGCTGGCTGTCATCAACTATGATTCGCCAGAGTGTAAACAGTTATGTAGTGTTTTATTATCCCTACCCATTGTTTCTAGGGAGAAATGGTGATAAAAATGGTGATAAAATGGTGTCAGGGGGGCATTGGTGAGAGAGTTGTTGTCAGGAGGCAACACGTGCTCCCCCGCCCCCACCCTCCTTCCTCCACCTGACCACAGAGACCACTCACTCTCCTCTCGTCGTCAGATGCCAAGAGTCAATTTAATGATAATTATCGCATTATCTACACTGAAAATAGCCTTTTTATTAGAAAAATGTCATATTGGAGCAATAATAATGGTGAAAATTGTAATATATACAGTACATATTTTAAACCGTTTGAACACATTTCCTTTTCACAGAATTTTTAATACAATTGGGGTGTAGATAACAGCCGGCATTGTGTGGCCGGCCGGTCGCTCCCTGAGCCATTGGGGGGGTGGGGGGTGGGAGGGGGGG
Source organism: Procambarus clarkii (assembly GCF_040958095.1). NCBI lineage: Eukaryota > Metazoa > Arthropoda > Malacostraca > Decapoda > Cambaridae > Procambarus > Procambarus clarkii. The sequence goes on from NC_091207.1 coordinate 24,851,027, forward strand.
GTTGTTTCCTGGATCCCTCCCTCCCTCCCTCCTCTAACAGCCTACGTACTGTACTAATATCTATTTAGAATAAATTTTGTGGAGGCCAATAAAACAAGCACAGGTCGTGTGAACGTTAGGCCTTGGTGAGGTGGCTGGCATCATTTGTGGTGGTGTCAGGGGAGGCAGGTGGTGTCAGGGGAGGCAGGTGGTGTCAGGGGAGGCAGGCGGTGTCAGGGGAGGCAGGCGGTGTCAGGGGAGGCAGGTGGCGTCAGGGGAGGCAGGCGGTGTCAGGGGAGGCAGGCGGGGTCAGGGGAGGCAGGCGGGGTCAGGGGAGGCAGGTGGGGTCAGGGGAGGCATGCGGTGTCAGGGGAGGCAGGTGGGGTCAGGGGAGGCAGGTGGTGTCAGGGGAGGCAGGCGGTGTCAGGGGAGGCAGGCGGGGTCAGGGGAGGCAGGTGGGGTCAGGGGAGGCAGGCGGTGTCAGGGGAGGCAGGCGGTGTCAGGGGAAGCAGGCGGTGTCAGGGGAGGCAGGCGGTGTCAGGGGAGGCAGGCGGTGTCAGGGGAGGCAGGTGGGGTCAGGGGAGGCAGGCGGGGTCAGGGGAGGCAGGCGGGGTCAGGGGAGGCAGGCGGGGTCAGGGGAGGCAGGCGGGGTCAGGGGAGGCAGGCGGGGTCAGGGGAGGCAGGTGGGGTCAGGGGAGGCACGTGGAGTCAGGGGAGGCAGGTGGGGTCAGGGGAGGCAGGTGGGGTTAGGGGAGGCAGGTGGGGTCAGGGGAGGCAGGTGGTGGAAAGAGGCAGGTGGTGTCAGGGGAGGCAGGCGGGGTCAGGGGAGGCAGGTGGGGTCAGGGGAGGCAGGTGGGGTCAGGGGAGGCAGGTGGGGTCAGGGGAGGCAGGTGGGGTCAGGGGAGGCAGGTGGGGTCAGGGGAGGCAGGTGGGGTCAGGGGAGGCAGGTGGGGTCAGGGGAGGCAAGCGGTGTCAGGGGAGGCAGGTGGTGGAAAGAGGCAGGTGGGGTCAGTGGTGGAAGGTGTTGTCAGGGGAGGTGGAAGTGGAGAGAGAAGGGTGGTGACCACGCATGGCTGCCAAACCTCTCATTCATACTCTATTATAAATCTCAATCTTAGCTGTAAAATATTTATGCCAAAATATGTTAATTTTCGTGTATTAATATACATTATTAATCATTAACACGTTTTATTGTTTCCTGAAGAAAACAATAGCTGACTTGGCATTGTGGTGTGTATGGCCGGGTACCTGGGGGAGGGGGGGGGGGGTCCTGGAGGTGTGAGAGGAAACCTGTCAACCCATCATTTTTTTTTTTGTCGGGCGAGTTGAGACGCTTCCAAGCCTGCTGCTTCAATACACGGTGTGGGTGGTGTGGTATGGTTTGGGTGGTGTGGCGTGGTTTGGGTGTGGGTGGGTTGGTGTGGGTGGTGTGGTTGGGTGTGGGGGAATGATGTGGGTGGTGTGGGGTGTGTGGGGGATGATGTGGGTGGTGGTGTGGGGTGTGTGGGTGGTGGTGTGGGGTGTGTGGGTGGTGGTGTGGGGAGTGTGGGTGGTGGGGGCGAATGGTGTTAGTGGTGTTGGGGATGGTGTGGGGGATGGTGTGGGTGGTGTGGGGGAAGGTGTGGATGGTGTGGGGGATGATGTGGGTGGTGTGGGGGGTGGTGTGGGTGGTGTGGGGTGTGTGGGGGATGGTGTGGGTGGTGGTGTGGGGTGTGTGGGTGGTGGTGTGGGGTGTGTGGGTGGTGTGGGGGATGGTGTGGGGGATGGTGTGGGTGGTGTAGAGGATGGTGTGGGTGGTGTAGAGGATGGTGTGGGTGGTGTGGGGGATGGTGTGGGGGATGGTGTGGGTGGTGTGGGGGATGGTGTGGGTGGTGTGGGTGGTGTGGGGGATGGTGTGGAGGATGGTGTGGGGGATGGTGTGGGGGATGGTGAGGGTGGTGTGGGGGATGGTGTGGGTGGTGTGGGGGATGGTGTGGGTGGTGTGGAGGATGGTGTGGGTGGTGTGGAGGATGGTGTGGGTGGTGTGGGGGATGGTGTGGGTGGTGTGGGGGATGGTGTGGGTGGTGTGGGGGATGGTGTGGGTGGTGTGGGTGGTGCGGAGGATGGTGAGGGTGGTGTGGAGGATGGTGTGGGTGGTGTGGGGGATGGTGTGGGTGGTGTGGGGGATGGTGTGGGTGGTGTGGGGGATGGTGTGGGTGGTGTGGGGGATGGTGTGGGTGGTGTGGGGGATGGTGTGGGTGGTGTGGAGGATGGTGTGGGTGGTGTGGAGGATGGTGTGGGTGGTGTGGAGGATGGTGTGGGTGGTGTGGAGGATGGTGTGGGTGGTGTGGGGGATGGTGATTCTCGCATCTCAGATTATTATTGACACCAAAAGAGCATGAAAGATATTATAATGAAGCACCACACAACAAAGAAACAAACTAATGTGTCCTGGCATATGTTTAAAAAAAAAAAAATAAGAAGGTTGTTGGGGCCGGACGGATGGAACGAATTCCGCACTGGAACGAATCGGCTTCGCCCCATATAGTTCGTTCAAGTGAGGACACACTGTATGTCATTACAGTCTATTATATTGTATGTTCTGCTTATATTTGTATATATTTACACACACGCACACGCTATCTGCTTATATGTTTACATATTTACACACTCGCACACACTATACACACTTTGAAGCACACATAGAAGTTTTCTAGACTGTGGTAGTCATTGAAGCAGTCGACAGCACATAATGAGATACCACACGTTTCACACCATGTTTGCACAAGCTTCCGTTTCTTGTCTCTACGTGTCGTTGTTTTACACACCAAGCAATCCCGTTGGGCTATTGCACGCTTCCCAGCTGGTGGCAAATACTTGAGTCTGTGTGCTAGGAAGCCTTCAGTGTGAGCGAGGCGTGGAGTACCAGCATACTGCAACAGTGGGTTTATGATGGGCCGCTGAATACCTGGGACATCTTTTGCAAACTTTCCTAATAACTGTATTGCAGCATCAAATACAAAGTCACGGAAAGTGGGCTTACGTCCAGTTCTCACAAGGTACATGTTGAAACAGTTCAGCATGCTCATGTCCACAAGATGGAAGAACACTTTTTTCGTCCACCTACATGTCTTCCGCACACACTCTGCAGTGCCAATCATCATGTCTGATTTATCAATCAACCGCATGTTGATATTATAGTCTAAAACACAGTCTGGCTTATATAGTGGTGCGTTTGTTTTATGGCTCACTTTCCCACTGTTCACCATTGTTCCATCATAAATTGTTGTCAACAAGTTCACCTCTCTTTTGTCTTTCCACCGAACTGACAGAATGTTATCACTTTTCCTTCTCTGACACTCACCAACTGCAATGTCGTTGTCAAACACAGGCATTTCCCTTCGTTGTGGCTTTACTGTACCAACCAATCCGGTTCTATTTTCTAGCAAGAACCGAGCTAGCAAGGGACTTGTATAGTAATTATCCGTGTATAAAATGTGTCCCTTGTTCATCCACGGAGCCATGATGGTCTTCACTACACTCCCCGAGAATCCATGTTCATCGTTACCGGGAATGTCTACATCACTAGCCGAGTACAGAATCATGTGTAACACGTATCCTGTCTCACAATCACAAAGAACAAAAAATTTCAGGCCAAATCGGTTTCGTTTTGAGGGAATGTACTGTTTGAATGGAACACGTCCCTTGAAAAGTATGAGAGATTCATCAACCACCAGCTTCTGTGCTGGTACGTAAAAATCTCTGAATTTTCCAATAACATCGTTCATGTAGTGCCTCACTCGCCACAGTCTATCATCAGGTGTTCGGTCCTGAACACTTCCAAAATGTAGACACCTGAGGAGTATCTGAAACCTGTCTCGTGACATATATTTCCCAAATAAAGGTGTTGGTATTGTCTTGTCCTTGCTCCAATAGTCACTTATTGCATGTTTGTGACAGTGCTTCATCAACAAACAGTGCCAAAAACACATACATTTCCGCAACTGTGGTATTTTTTCAACGCTGCAGTCGTGAAGATTCTGTGATTTCCCTCTCAATCAGGTAAGCAGCATGCAGGTTCGTTTGGTGTACAATGTATTCCATGAGTGGTTCATCATAGAATGCTGTAAAATATTCCATCTCAGCCATGTCCTCACCTTGATTAAGGAAAAAGTTTGTAATCCCTACATCTTTATCGTCAAAGTGAGGAATATTAGGAATAAAATCGTCACCATCACTCCACTCAAGTACACCAGGCGTCCTGTGAGATGCAGAGGAAAGACGGCGAGGAAGCGATGCATACCGGCGACCAGGAGCTGAATACCGTCTGCGAGAAGCACGGCAGCTACGTGCACGTGAGGTGGGTGCACGTGAGGTGGGTGCACGTGAGGTGGATGCACGTGAACACGAGGGTCTTGGTCCCTCATGTGGTGCCATGCGGTGGCGCTTGGCTGGGAGAGATGCTGCTGACGCGACAATTTCTCGCCCAGTTATACCACTGCTACCAGCCACAGGCTCAATAAAACTATGATCTGAGTCACTAAACCCAGAAAAGGAGTCACATCCCTCTGACTCGTCACCCTCAAACAGAAAATATCCACAGGAACTGTTAGGTCGTGGTAGAATTGGGGTAGAAACTGGCCGAGGAGGCATGGGTGAGCATAGAGGCCTCGCAATGGCATGGCGAGCATTGTCACTCTCACTGCTGCTGCTACTATCACCCGACAACTGTGTATAATCCTCATCGTTGTCTGAATCATCAAACACACTTTCTTCACCTTCAGAGAATAATTCGTGGGCTATTTGCTCTGGGGTGAGGGACTGAGTGGTGCGTGCCTGTGAGGCGTTTGACCGTGCGCTCGCCATGGTGACTCGCTAAACTGAGGCCTCCCATGCCTTCGGTTCGTGAGCGGGAATTTTTTTCAAAATGGCCGCTGTTTACTAGAGCCCCTGGGCAGTGTATGGGACCCCCAGCTACACCGCGGGCCATTCAAATCGTGCGCGGTACCCATAATCGTCATATGACGTGAAGCGCAGTTGACTGGTAAAACGATTTACACTTCATATGACGTGATGCGCACTTTAAGGGTTAAACTCTTTCGTATCTGCATCACTTTTTGCAGGTTTTTTTTTTTAGAAGGTCTTCGTGCAATACCCTGGCTTTCTCACAAATGATGGCCTCCGAAACACTATCACCCCTTAATTCCTTGTCGTGTATCCAAATTAATAACAACTTTTCCACTTCTTTAAGTATTTGTGGTCTTTGTTTCGTCATTGTTCTTACTCCTTTTGCCACTTTAGCACTCATAATCTCATTTTTCTTCTTAAATATAGTGCATATTGTTGATGTGGCTTTGTTGTACTGCCTACAAAGTTCAACAACACGTGAACCATTCTCATGCTTCCGAATGATCTCTTGTTTCTCCTCTATTGTCATCCTCACATGGGCTTTCTTGCCTTGATCCTTACCACTGGCTTTCTTGGGACCCATGGTGAGATATATAATAACATATTGTATACTCAAATGAACAAATTTCCAACAAAACACTGAAAATCCGGGTGAAGAATTGATGTGGGATAGTCACTGGGCGCGAGACAATGGTAAACTGAGGGGCGGAGGGGCGACGATCGCCATACCACCATGCGCTAGGTCGGCCTGAACGCGTATCAACAAACTCGCGTTCCGAGGTAACCCTCGCCTTCCGAGACACATTTTCCGAGGAAATCCTGCTCGTATTCTGAAAAACTCGTATACAGGGACACTCGTATTCTGAGGTACCACTGTATATATATATATATATATATATATATATATATATATATATATATATATATGTATATATGTATATATATATGTATATGTATATATATATATGTATATGTATATATATATATATGTTTCATTGAATATGACCGCATATTCTGTATTTATTATTTTCTTTGTTAGGGCTTCTATCCCTCTAACTATTTTCTTAGCATCAGGGCTTAATTGAAATAGGAGTTCTCCAAAACTCATTTTCGTACTTT
>NC_091207.1:25607011-25644786 GCF_040958095.1 Procambarus clarkii
ACTATGCAAGGCCCGATTTGCCTAATAGGCCGAGTGATTTTCGTTATTTTAAATAAATTGTTTCCAAATGGTTTATTTGAATTATTAATATTATATTAAATTAGAAACATAAAGTGTTGACTCAGTTATGTTAGTTTATGTTAGGTTAAGATAGGTTAGGTTAGGTTAAGGAGGGTTGGTTAGGTTCGGTCATATATCTACGTTAATTTTAACTCCTATAAAAAAATGAACTCATACATAATGAAATGGGTAGCTTTATCATTTCATAAAAAAATTTAGAGAAAAATATACAAATTCAGGAAAACTTGGCTTATTAGGCAAATCGGGCCTTGCATAGTAGGCCGAATACGACGTTCTGGCTACTAGGTAGCCATATATATATATATATATATATATATATGTCGTACCTAGTAGCCAGAACTCACTTCTCAGCCTACTATTCAAGGCCCGATTTGCCTAATAAGCCAAGTTTTCCTGAATTAATATATTTACTATAATTTTTTTTCTTATGAAATGATAAAGCAACCCTTTTCTCTATGTATGAGGTCAATTTTTTTTTATTGGAGTTAAAATTAACGTAGATATATGACCGAACCTAACCAACCCTACCTAACCTAACCTAACCTATATTATAGGTAAGGTTAGGTTAGGTAGCCAAAAAAAGCTAGGTTAGGTTAGGTTAGGTAGGTTAGGTAGACGAAAAACATTAATTCATGAAAACTTGGCTTATTAGGCAAATCGGGCCTTGAATAGTAGGCTGAGAAGTGCGTTCTGGCTATTAGGTACGACATATATATATATATATATATATATATACCTAGTAGCTAGAGCGTCGTATTCGGCCTACTATGCAAGGCCCGATTTGCCTAATAAGCCAAGTTTTCCTGAATTTGTATATTTTTCTCATTTTTTTCTCATCCTCTTTTGTCCGGTCGTGTTAGTCGAGTGGTTAAGGGATCCTCGTAGCCTGGTGGACACATTATAAGGGGCCTCGTAGCCTGGTGGATAGCGCGCAGGATTCGTAATTCTGTGCCGCGGGTTCGATTCCCGCACGAGGCAGAAACAAATGGGCAAAAGTTTCTTTCACCCTGAATGCCCCTGTTACCTAGCAGTAAATAGGTACCTGGGAGTTAGTCAGCTGGCTTCCTGGGGGTGGAGGCCTGGTCGAGGACCGGGCCGCGGGGACACTAAAGCCCCGAAATCATCTCAAGATAATCTCAAGAAATCCTGTACATCAGTTGCATTGCTTCTGGCAGTATGTGTTCGAGTCACTTCTGGGGTGTGAATTTTCAGTGGCATATATGCCTGGAGACCGTTCAGGCTTGTTTGCATTTATGTGACGCATTTATGCAGCGCCTCCTGGAGTTCTGCTGCCGTCTTGATCTCTGCATCACCAATTCCTTCTTCGATACCAAGCCCCAGCATAAGGTTTCCTGGAGACACCCCAGGTCTAAGCATTGGCACCAACTCGACCTGGTGCTTACGGGGCGTAACAATCTGAGAAACGTCAAACTGACCCCAGCTTCCAGAGCGCAGATTGTGACACCGACCACTTTCTCGTAGTTTGCAGAGCAAAGTTCCAGCCCCAGAAAATCCACAGACCAAAGAAGGATGGAAGACCACACATTAACGTAAACAAGACCCGTGACCTTCACAAGGTGTAGGAATTCACTGCGGCGCTGGTAAATGCCCTTCCTGTACCACCCTGAGATTGCGAAAATGAGAGGTGGTCACATCTCGTAGGCACTATTTTCAACACTGCTATGTCCACCTTCGGTAAGAGGCAGAACAAGTCAGCAGATTCGTTCGAGGCCAGTGCATAGGAACTGTTACCCCTCGTAGAGGAAAAGAGAGGAGCTCTCTCATCCTGCAAGAACCTGCCCTCAGAAAGGAACTACAGGCCCTCTATACTGCCCGCAGTAGAGTTCAACAAACTGTGAGGCACTGTGCTAACGATTACTGGCTTCGACTCTTTTTCAGTATCCAGACTGTGGCCACTTTCGGCAACATAAAAGGCATGTACGAAGTGGTCAAACAGGCAACAGGCCCTACACAAAACAGGACGGCTCCTCCAAAGTCAGCCATTGGAGAGATCATTAAAGACCGTGATCAACAGATGAATCACTGGGTGGAACATTACTCCGAACTCTACTCCAGAGAGAACTTGGTCAGCGTAGAGGCTTTGGATGCTATCGAATGCCTGCCCATCATGGAAGAACTTGATCTTGAACCAACTGTGGAAGAAGTTGAGAAAGCGCTGGATTCACTTTCCTCAGGGAAGGCCCCAGGAGACGACGGGATTCCGCTTGAAGTTCTCAAGTGCGCTCGTTGAACACTTAAACTGAGCTACATGAACTTCTGTGCCAGTGCTGGAGGGACGGCTCGGTGCCACAAGACATGAGAGATGCAAACATCATCACTCTCTACAAAAATAAAGGTGACAAAAGTGATAACTATAAGTGATAAAAGGTGACAACTATCGCGGCATCTCCCTCCTCAGCGTCGTTGGCAAACTCTTCGCCAAGGTCGTCTTGGTCAGGCTCCAGATTCTTGCCGAAAGAGTGTACCCCGAGTCACAGTGTGGTTTCCGAGCAGAGAGGTCGACCACTGACATGGTGTTCTCCCTGAGACAGCTTTAAGAAAAGTGCAGGGAGCAGAGAAAGTCGTGTACATCGCTTTCATTGACCTTACAAAGGCCTTCAACTTCGTGTACCGGGACGGACTCTTCAAGATCTTGGCCAAAATTGGCTGTCCACCCATCCTACTCAGCATGATACAATCGTTCCACAAGGACATGAAGGGGACAGTCGTATACGACGGCTCAACATCTGAACCATTCAACATCAACAGTGGTGTTAAACAGGGGTGCGTTCTTGTTCCAACCCTGTTCGGCATCTTCTTCGCGATCCTCGTCAAGCATGCCTTTTGGAACAACCACAGAAGGCATCTATCTCCGAACAAGATCTGATGGAAAGCTCTATAATCTATCCAGACTCCGAGTAAAGACAAAAGTACAGATGCAAATCCTCAGTGAGTTCATCTTCGCCGACGACACAGCGATCACCACACACACAACAGAAGGCCTGCAACAGCTATGCAACCGCTTTGCCGCAGCCTGTTCTGCATTCGGCCTGACAATAAGCCTGAAGAAGACACAGGTGACAGAACAAGATGTCAATGAGGTACCCTGTATAAATATAGCAGACAATATGCTGGAGGCAGTTCACGAGTTTGTGTACCTGGGCTCCACAATCTCAGACACCCTTTCCCTGGATACGGAGCTCAATAGGCGTATCGGGAAGGCCGCAACACTGGCCAGGCTCACAAAGCTCATTTGGGAAAATGCCAAACTGACAGTGCACACCAAGGCACAAGTCTACATGGCATGTGTGGTGAGTACACCTCTACGGCTCGGAATCCTGGACCCTGCGCTCTCGCCAGGAGAGACGGCTCAATACCTTTCACATGCGGAACCTGAGGCACATCCTTGACATCACGTGGAAAGACCACGTCACTAACAACACAGTACTCGAGAGAACAGGAGTCCCTTTAATGTTCACTCTCCTGAAGCAGAGAGGCATGCGATGGCTGGGACATGTCACACGCATGGTCGATGGCCGCATACCGACCTCTTGTATGGAGAACTGGCATCAGGAAGGAGACCCACCGGAAGACATCAGCTGCGTTTCAAAGAGGCCTGCAAACGCGACCTCAAGCAGATGAACATCGACATCTACACTTAGGAGGCAGCAGCTGCGGACAGATCTGCCTGGAGATACAAAGTGCAGAAGGGACTCCGGCAATTCGAGGATGAACTGAAGAGGCAGGCGGAGGATAATAGACTTCAGAGGAGGTCTCGATCACTGTCAGACGCACCCGCTTCGGCGTTTATCTGCGCTCGCTTCAATCGGGACTGTCATTCTCGGGTTGGCCTTCACAGCCACAGCAGGCTCTGCATCCAACTACACTACAACAACTAGACACCCAGGGCACAACTCCATAACCCCACGGGATTGACGGATGCCTACTACTACTACATATTATATATATATATATAGGGATGCCTAGGGATGCATTTCACAAGGTCACTCCTTACATTCTCCAGGACTAGTTTACCATTTTTAGCACTCCCTTATATTCTCTTTGGGTGAGGTGGTAAAGAACAAGTGGATAAATGGCATAAGATAGTGAATATTGGAAGGGTATTAAATGTGGCAACAAGGGCAGCTCATGTGCTTGTGGCTGCTTGTGTTCCTAAGGCGGGGTCATTTGATCCTGTCTCTGCATTGGCTCGGGGTCTTGAAACAGGTAGAATGTAATTATGTTAACTGGTTGTTGATTGCTGGCCTGGAATGTTTTATGTGTAGTGCCTTGCTGATGGCCAGTCTTCTGTTTTCGTTATACCTGTCGATTATTTCAGTGTTGCTTGTTAAGATGTCTCTGGTGATGGTCTGGTTGAGTGAGGAAATTCTATGCTCCTTAATGGAGCCCTGTTGCTTTTTCATTGTTAATCGCCTAGAGAGAGACTTGTCTCTCTCTAGTATATACGTCTTTATATACAGGCAAGACGCTGTTGTCTTGCCTGTATACTAAGATCTTTGGGGCTGACAATCCCCGAATGGGCATGTAAATGCATAGACGAAGTTGGTTTCTCTTAAGGTGTTTTGCTTTGTGTCTGGAGAATTCTTCACAAGTTGGCCGTCATTCTTTTTTTGTAATATATTCTTAGTTGTATCTTTTGATTGGTGTCTGTGGGGTTAACATTCCTATCAATAATATCTTTAAGGACTCTTTCCTCCATATCATAAGTCGTGGAAAAAAAATTCCAGTAAAATAATTTGATTGGGGAGTACGGGTGTTGTGCTGAATGCTTCTTCATAGGTTGCATGGCGTGTCACCTTTCTTTTAATGACGCCTTCAACATAACTGTTAGAAAAGCCATTATTGACCAGGATCTGCCTTGCTCTAGTTAATTCCTCGTCGACCTGCTTCCAATTAAGAGCTGTGAGTGAGAGCTCGGTTGACATAGGCGTTGACAACACTTGCACCTCTCCGGGCAGTCACTGTTAGCATTAAGGCACATTAAGGGCACATTCCTATTTTCGTGTCCTTAGTGTAGACTGCAATATGAAAGCCTCAATTCCTTTCCGCGGCTGTTACATCTAGAAAAGGCAGCATCGCATCACTCTCCTTCTCATAAGTGAAACTTAATATCGAAGGACGTTTGCAGCAGTTGAAGGAGGCATTCGACCAAAATTCGGTGTTAAGTTTCGGTGTTAATGACAGCCGACGCGTGAGAGGAGAGGTGGGTATTAGAGAAGAGAAGAAGCTGGAAGAGAGAAGCTGAAGTAGGAGAAAAGTATCCGGGCTTGTCTCAACTGCTTCACTGCTCCACTGCCTTCACTGATCAATGGTGCAAGTAGTATTTTTTTTGTGGAATTTCTTTCTTTCATCATCATTGCTCTTTCTTGATGTTTGTAAGTTATCAATGAACAGTTCTTATGCTGTCCTTCGTGGGTTTATGTTTCAGACATTGACATTGCTGTGCTGTTGTTAGCGTCTTGGTCACTGTTAGTCCAAGATGGTGGTTGTTCTGAGTGATCAGGTGTGACTTCCAGAGTTATTTGGGCTTCTGAGTGTGAGAGTTACTGAGCAGGTCCCGTCCACTTGCTGAGTGTGAGGTTATGAGTCCCTGCCACTTGCTGAGTGTGAGGTTATGAGTCCCTGCCACTTGTTGAGTGTGAGGTTATGAGTCCCTGCCACTTGCTGAGTGTGAGGTTATGAGTCCCTGCCACTGGCTGAGTGTGAGGTTATGAGTCCCTGCCACTTGTTGAGTGTGAGGTTATGAGTCCCGTCCACTTGTTGAGTGTGAGGTTATAAGTCCCGCCCACCTGTTGAGTGTGAGGTTATGAGTCCCTGCCACTTGTTGAGTGTGAGCTTATGAGTCCCTGCCACTTGTTGAGTGTGAGGTTATGAGTCCCGCCCACTTGTTGAGTGTGAGGTTATGAGTCCCTGCCACTTGTTGAGTGTGAGGTTATGAGTCCCGTCCACTTGTTGAGTGTGAGGTTATGAGTCCCTGCCACTTGCTGAGTGTGAGGTTATGAGTCCCTGCCACTTGTTGAGTGTGAGGTTATGAGTCCCGTCCACTTGTTGAGTGTGAGGTTATGAGTCCCTGCCACTGGCTGAGTGTGAGCTTATGAGTCCCTGCCACTTGTTGAGTGTGAGGTTATGAGTCCCTGCCACTTGTTGAGTGTGAGGTTATGAGTCCCGTCCACTTGTTGAGTGTGAGGTTATGAGTCCCGTCCACTTGTTGAGTGTGAGGTTATGAGTCCCTGCCACTGGCTGAGTGTGAGCTTATGAGTCCCTGCCACTTGTTGAGTGTGAGGTTATGAGTCCCGCCCACTTGTTGAGTGTGAGGTTATGAGTCCCGCCCACTTGTTGAGTGTGAGGTTATGAGTCCCTGCCACTTGTTGAGTGTGAGGTTATGAGTCCCGCCCACTTGTTGAGTGTGAGGTTATGAGTCCCTGCCACTGGCTGAGTGTGAGGTTATGAGTCCCTGCCACCTGCTGAGTGTGAGGCCATCTTCACACTTCCTTAGACATCTCTGCTCACCGGAGAAGACTTCAGTGTTGGTCAATACTTTGCACTGAGGAAAATCCTCACGTATGAATTTTTCGTTTCGACAATTGTATAGATAATTTTCAATGGGACGTCCAAGTCCACAATGTGGAATTTTGTACTGGGTGTATAAGTGTGAGTTAGGTGCTCATGTAGGTGCGTGTAAGTGGTTCATAAGTGGGTGTGAAGGCGTGAAGAGGTGTATTTGTGTGGGTATTTGAGTGTGTATGTCTGGATTATTTATGAATATATATTAAGATGTCTGAAGGTATTTGCTATTGTGTACATGGGGGCTTGAGGTTCATTACCCCAGACGATCCCTAACTTCCTCATGACCCCAGGCAACGTTCAGGTTCCTCGTAACCTCAAACAACCCAAGCTTCCTCATGACCAATGACATCTCTTCACTAAGAGTTACCAGGGAGTAAATAGCCGACCGTTGACCCGTCACGTGCCTTATCAATCTCCTCAACCTGTTTACCCCTGTCCGGTTTGTTAACAGTTAAGGCAACTGACCTCGCCCGCCACTGCCTCCCTCCGAGGGCCTCCCCCAGTACCCCTCCAGCCCCGAGAACCTCCCCCAGTACCCCTCCAGCCCCGAGAGCCTCCCCCAGTACCCCTCCAGCCCCGAGAGCTTTCCCCAGTACCCCTCCAGCCCCGAGAGCCTCCCCCAGTACCCCTCCAGCCCGAGAGCCTCCCCCAGTACCCCCTCCAGCCCCGAGAACCTCCCCCCTGTACCCCTCCAGCCCCGAGAGCCTCCCCAGTACCCCTCCAGCCCCGAGAGCTTCCCCCAGTACCCCTCCAGCCCCGAGAGCCTCCCCCAGTACCCCTCCAGCCCCGAGAGCTTCCCCCAGTACCCCTCCAGCCCCGAGAGCCTCCCCCGGTACAACCCCAGCTCCGAGAGCCTCCCCCAGTACCCGTCCAGCCCCGAGAGCCTCCCCCAGTACAGCCTCAGCTCCGAGAGCCTCCCCCAGTACCCCTCCAGCCCCGAGACTCCCCCAGTACAACCCCAGCTCCGAGAGCCTCGCCAGTAGAACCCCAGCTCCGAGAGCCTCCCCAGTACAAACCCCAGCTCCTAGAGCTCGCCAGTAGAAACCCAGCTCCGAGAGCCTCGCCAGTAGAACCCCAGCTCTGAGAGCTCCCACAGTACAACCCCAGCTCCGAGAGCCTCCCCAGTACAACCCCAGCTCCGAGAGCCTCCCACAGTACAACCCCAGCTCCGAGAGCCTCCCACAGTACAACCCCAGCTCCGAGAGCCTTCCCCAGTACAACCCCAGCTCCGAGAGTCTCCCACAGTACAACCCCAGCTCCGAGAGCCTCCCACAGTACAACCCCAGCTCCGAGAGCCTCCCCAGTACAAACCCCAGCTCCGAGAGCCTCCCACAGTACAACCCCAGCTCTGAGAGCCTCCCACAGTACAACCCCAGCTCCGAGAGCCTTCCCCAGTACAACCCCAGCTCCGAGAGCCTCCCACAGTACAACCCCAGCTCCGAGAGCCTCCCCCAGTACAATTCCAGCCCCGAGAGCCTCCCCCAGTACAACCCCAGCTCCGAGAGCCTCCCACAGTACAACCCCAGCTCCGAGAGCCTCCCCCAGTACAACCCCAGCTCTGAGAGCGATGTGGCTAAAGGCTCTATGTTTCTTTGATGTCTTTCTTGCTTGGTTGAACACACACATGACTTTTCATGGTAAGTGAAGAGTTAAACCTGATTCCCAATATGTTGACTTCATCACTAAATGCAATTTTGTGTCGCTCATTTGAATACCCTTCAAATTTGCAATATCATTTACTCCTGTCATCGTCTGAGTTTCCTCAGCAGCAATGTGATCTGTCATAGCCTTCTCTGAACAGATAATTTTGTAATTAGTGAGCTTCATGACAGTGGGTATTTCTTCCTTACTGTACGTATCGGTAAGAGTACAACCATCAGGAGTAACAGATCGCTGAAACAGAATTCCACAGCATATGGCCTGGCATACTAATCTGTGTTATGCTGGCAACAGAGAGGTTGTCAGATTATCTCCACTGAAGACTGAAAACAAAATATTGTATAATATTTGATATATTATATAATATATCAGCGAATTAGGCAAAATATTGCCTAAATCGTTGATATTTGGTTATCTTGAGATGATTTCGGGGCTTTTAGTGTCCCCGCGGCCCGGTCCTCGACCAGGCCTCCACCCCCAGGAAGCAGCCAGTGACAGCTGACTAACACCCAGGTACCTATTTTACTGCTAGGTAACAGGGGCATACGGTGAAAGAAACTCTGCCCATTGTTTCTCGCCGGCGCCTGGGATCGAACCCAGGACCACAGGATCACAAGTCCAGCGTGCTGTCCGCTCAGCCGACCGGCTCCCTGTTGAGGTTCAAATCACATAAAGGAAAAAATGGTAAGACACTCGCCTGGCGTTCCCCGAACGCTTTGTCATGGGTTCGTTTCCTGGTCGGAGAGGATTTACTGGGCGCAAATCCTTAACTGTAGCCTCTGTTTAACTCAACAGTAAAATGTGTACTTGGTTATAAAAACGATTCTTCGCGGCGGGGATCGTATTCCAGGGACCTGCCCGAAACGCTACGCGTACTAGTGGCTGTACAAGAATGTAACAACTCTTGTATAAATCTATAAAAAAAAAAAAAAAAAAAAAGATGATAAACGACAAAATATCGCTAGATTCAAAGTTTTTTAGTACAAAACAAAATGCATGAAACTTGCCTAAGAACGCAATATTATGCGAAATTCTGAGATTTGTAGGACAAATCACATATCGTGAGAAAACATTAAGGAGTATCGAAATATTAGTAAATTCGAATATTTTTAATTAAAATAACACAACATGAAAAACGTGAAAAAAGTCACTATATTACCAAATTCGAGTATTTATACTTCAAATCATAAAGCGAGGTTTCGTGTTCTTTAGATTATTAAAAAGGCATATGAAAATGTTGTTTCAAA
Source organism: Procambarus clarkii (assembly GCF_040958095.1). Lineage (NCBI taxonomy): Eukaryota > Metazoa > Arthropoda > Malacostraca > Decapoda > Cambaridae > Procambarus > Procambarus clarkii. The sequence goes on from NC_091207.1 coordinate 25,616,587, forward strand.
TACAAATCATAAAAGTCAATGTGTTTTCATTAGAATTAACTAAAATGTTCCTGATTTTTCGTTTATATTACTGAAAGAAGATGTACACGTAAAACCGCTCTAAATGCTTCAAGCATTTAGAGCGGTTTCAATCACTAGATGCCTAGTGATTGAAGCTTCACTATTAATCCAGATCCGATTAAAGGCTCCTGCTATGTCTGGAGCAACAACACAGCTGATCTTGGACTTATCCAGTGACTGATACCACAGAGTGGAGAGATTAGCAAGAGATCAGCAGCAGATCGACCTTTTCAAAAACCATACTGTCGATCACATAGTAGCCAATGATAAAATTCCTCCTATGTCGAGAAATTGATGTCTCAAGAATTTTGCCATAAATTGAAAGGAATGGCTCTGGTCTGTAGTTACCAACCACTGAACGATTCTTCTTTTCTTTGTGATGGACATCAGCCTGAAAGGCACCGTGACTGGGAACGACTATATAATTTGTGCTATTATCTGCTCTCTATCCATGGTTAGGTTAGATTAAGATTACCTTAGGTTAATGTTTGGTTAGGTTTCATTATGTTTGGCTACATTAATATGTAGTACTAGCTGTACCCGCTACGCGTTGCTGTGGCTCAGCAACGCGTGTGGTTGCTGAGCCACAGCAACCTTCCCCTGCCCCCCAATCCTCCTCACCATTCCCCCCCTTCCCCGTCCCCAAGTCCTCCCAATCTCCCCACTCCTCCATCCCTTCGTAATCCCAACCATTTCCCACTGCCCCGTTCCCTCGTTCTCCCCCACCATTCTCCCCTCCCAGTCCCCTTGTCCTTCCCATCATCCCTCCACTGCACTGTCCCCTCGTCCTGCCCACTATCTCCCACTCCCACGTCCCCTCGTGCTCCCTAGCATTTCTTGCCTCCCTCGTCCTTCCTTACATCCCCTACATCCCTGTCCCCTTGTCCTCTCCACCATTTCCCACTCCTCCGTCCCCTCATCCTCCCAACCATTCTTCACTCACCCATCCCCTCGTCCTCCCCACCATTCTCCCCTCCCAGTCCCCTTGTCCTCCCCATCATCCCCCCACTGCACTGTCCCCTCGTCCTCCGTACCATCCCCCACTCCCCTGTCCCCTTGTCTTCCCCACCATTCTACATTGCCCCGTCCCCTCGTCCCCACCATCCCATCTCCCTCATCATCCCCACTATTACCCTTTCCCTCTCCTCTTCCACCCTACCATCCCACACCCCTGTCCCTTCGTCCTCCCTACTCCCTTGTCCGAAGCATTCCCAAATGATCTGATGTTCCCATCAGAAAATTGGGAACATCAAGTGATCTTACATTCCCATCATTGAAAAATAAGAAGAACGATTTAAAAAGCAAAATGAAAAACAATGACAAAATAAAAAATAAACTATATTCACAAAATGAACGCTATGGTAAACAATACAGCTCAATTCCAATGCACTATCATAAAATAATTAAATCAAGATGAAAATATATCAAAATCTATGAAAATTCAATTTATCCATGCAATTAAAAACATTGAAGTGGAATCATAACATATTTGGTATTACGTCTGATGCTCTTACATGCAATAGATGGCGCTGTTATTAAAAAAAGCATGGTTTACCTGTCACAGGTGTGGCATCTATATAGGAGGTATATAAAAACAGCCCCGTATTTGAATGGAACGTTCTGTCAAAATTTCAAAGCAATCAGTGAAGAACTTTCAGACATTACAGCGTGTGTTGCTCTTATGTCCAACAGATGGCACAGTTCACAAAAAAAATCATGTTTTTTCCTGTCACAGGTGAGGCATGTATATAGTAGGTATATAAAAACACGCGCCTATTCGAATGCAACGTTGTGTCAAAATTTCAAAGCAATCGGTAAAGAGGTTTCGAAGATTTCACTCACATGAAAAAACTGTTTTTTTTTTTTTGTTTAAGCATGTTTTTTTCCTGTCACAGACTTGACATCTATATAATATGTATATAAAAACCCGCTTGGATGCGAATGGAACGTTGTGTGAAAATTTCAAAGCAATCGGTGAAGAATTTTCGGAGATTAGCGATTTTGAACAAACGAATAATTTTGATTTTTGATTTTTTAAATAATCATCAATTTTGAAAAAAAACAATAACATATGTAGATTATTGATGATAATGTGAAATATGGAATTCTAAAACTGTTTGTGTGACTCAAATTCCGTTTACAGAAAACCAAATTCTTAAAAGAAAAGGTTTTCAGCACACACTTTTTATATTTTAAACAACGATTTCTATTACATTAAAGTTGAAAATAATCTCTATTTACGACAAAGGTTAATTTCCCAGTTTGCGTGTAGACTATTATTGGAACCGTAATATGCTTTCAAATCATCACAAATATCTAGATAACTTTCCATGTGGTTTGAAGATGGGGGGGGGGGGGCTCTCATGGTAATGGATTTGGTCTGAGGACGGGCTGGGGACGGACAGCTGTGAGGAAGGAAAGAAGACCGGGAAGAAACACGGAGTCTAAAAGTGAAGGAAGGTTGAGCAGCAGTACTAACTGGGCAAGAAGGAGACGAATGGGAAGGAGGGGATAGAACGGACGGTGAGAGACTCACGAGGAACACCGGCAGCCACAGAATGGACATGAGAAGGGGGTGGAGGTGTTGGGTCCAAGGGTTGGAAACAATTGGAGAACGAAGTAAGGGAAGAAGGGTGGGGATGATTAATGCGATGCAACACACGAGTATAAGGCAAGAGAAAAGTCATGATGGCGGACCTGGCATTGAGCCACAGGGAAAGAAATACCTTACGATGCTTCAAGGCAAGGACGACCTGTTCAAACTTATAATGTAGGTACGGCCGAGAAATGGCAGGGTTGACCTCCCTGTAGTTGATGCAGCGAGCTTGGGGAAGAAGAGCAAATAGTACGAAAATGCCTAGGATCACCACACGAGGGGCAAAGGGACATCTCGCTCCCGTATCTGAAAACGCCATAACCAAGTCTCCAAAACCTATTGCAGATACATGGATAGGGGATGTACTCTTCAATGGATCATTGGGCATTGGTAAGAATGACTGAAGACAGAAGAGTCCTACCATCAAAGTGATCTTGAAGTCCCCATTGTGTAGTAGTAAGACACTTGCCTGGCGTTTCGTGAGCGCTTTGTCCTGGGTTCGTATCCTGGCCGATGAGGATTAACTGGGCGTCAATCCTTAACTGTAGCCTCTGTTTACCCAATAGTAAAATGGGTACCTGGCTGTTAAACGATTTGGCAGGTAGTATTCCGGGGAACATAGGATTAAGAACGTGCCCGAAACTCTACGCGTGCTAGTGGCTGTACAAGAATGTAAATACTCTTGTATATATAAATAAATAAAAATATATAAATCTTGCCAATAGGAAGAGAACGAAGACTATGATCACCAGGGGCACGATCAAAGGATTCAACCTGGAGGATAGAAAAGCTCTGAGCACCGAGAATATACTTAATATCCTCAAGGCAGATCTTGAGGTCCTAAACACAAGTCGCAACATAGTGCGATAGAACAAAGGCAGCATAAAACAGCATGGCGGGCAGCAGCCTCAAGAAAAGATGCCGCAACCACGCGTGTCAGTCCGAGTAGGGTTAAAAGTAACCTAATAATTCACAGAGTCAGCTAAGTGTCCATGAATATGTATATCACCAAAGCTGGTAACGTCATGGGGACAAAGATCATAATACTTAAGCCACGAAGTAGGCCGAATAAATGTTATGTAGCGGGTGAAACAAGAAGCGAACGTGTGGGAGTACGGGGGGCAGTGTTGAGAACCCCTACGAAGTGAGGGAGGGGGGGGGGGGTGAATGGCACAGCTGTGACAATGGAAGGAGTCTCACCGGAGGATAAGGTAATCACCTCATGGGGTTTGGAGTTTGACCCAGCCACAGAAGTGGGAGGGGAACAGGATAAGTTAGAAGGGTTAATCAGATACGAAGCTGGGTCTAGGCCCAATGAAGCTGGGGCTACTGAACCTGTCCTTCCATCACGGTCAGACTCAAGGGCTTCGTCGACTATCCCACGAACCTGAGAAGTGTGTCGGAAGCAAACATATAAAGAAGAAAAATTTAATCCACGAGTAAACCCACACATCCAATGTGGAGCCACAGTTAGAGAACAGGGAACCCAAAAACACAGGCTATCATAGGGGTGCATTCTGGATCAATCGCTACTTTAGGAAGTGTCATTCCATCGAGACCGGGTTTAGCAAGGAAAACAGGGTTTGACAAACGTTTCCCCGCACTCGAACACGTCAGGTACTCTATTTCTATGGACGAGAGCATGTGTCGTCTCATCTCGCCCTCCGTAAGACAGCCCGTTCTCCAAACAAAGACCCAAAAGTAGTTCCATGCACCTGCCAAACCCCCTGTTTATGAAGGAAAAACGGTTTACACACGACTGACAACCGATTTCGTTCGAACACTTCCAGAACAAGTACTTCACTGACGAATTTTGTTTAAACCACATGTAAATGCTGTAAATGCTTCACCCACGTACTACAAATACAAATAATCGCCAACAGAACCTAAACACCTAACCTAACCTATGCCTATATATGCACAATATGCTAATATATTATAATAATTTATATTTGAGGAGATTCCCGTTCTGAATGAACAGCATGTAAAGTTTTATGAATGAGTTTGTGGGGTCTACCCCTGGATGTAATTGAATTGAGTCGTGGACGGTTCGCATAAGAAGTCAAACGAAAGAATATTAGAGAACAGAGAAGAGTCGGCAGGAAATAACAAGAAGAGTTGAAAGGAAAAACGAAACAAGACGAAGTAAAAGGGGATCCATGTGGGGAAATCTGGCTCTAGTTTAATACTAATAATATGTATAATTCTATAAATGCAAAATAAAGAATAAATTTAAGATAACTCGAAGGACCAGAATGCATTGTTAAATGAGAGAACCAGTGACTTATGGATCTCTATGATTATATGTATTTATATTCTATTAAGCAATGACTGTAAATTCTATGGATGCTAGAACCAGCTTCTTATGACACATTTTGGGGGGTCTTCTATCAGGTTAGTCTGTAACATATTATGTAATAATATTAATGATAATATGCACACATAGATAATGACAAATAAAATGTAATGCAAAAATACTACTGCATATTAAAATTCAAAGCATGTATATGATTAATATGCAATGACTAGAAATGTTTGACTCTCAATAATTAAATTCTCGCTACAATGAAAACTGATTAAATCTCAGCTGTTACAAAGGGACGTAGGTGGAGTCCAATCTCTACAACAGTCTGGAAACAGCTTGAGATAGTGATACTTGGAACACGTGAGTATGTGGTAGTCACACGCTTCCTCAGTGGTGTTGCACCAGGCTGCAATAATTAAATTCCATAATTTCCACTCCAAATTAGTATTCACACACATAAATCCAATATCTGAATATTTTGAGGGGAGTAAACAGCACTTACATGGGGTTTATTTTATCGCCTGCAGCATTATGACATGGCACCTATATTAGTTATTATCTGAGCTCAAATTAACAACTGAACAAGGTAAAAATGCCTGTCTAACTGGTGTCCGTGATTCTGGTAAACTGCATCTTCAATCTGAAGCCTGATGATGTACGGATGCTCGCAGAATTGTCTGGTATAAAGGGACCACTTCGAACACCGCACTGCCAGTTGATCTAGTATGGCGATTGTCGCCTTCCTTCCCGAAAGTCGCACATGCGCATAGCTCCCAGTAGGGGCCCGAACATAAATTATATTTATTTATTAAAGCTAAATAGGGCAGGAAGCATTTATAAATATTGTTTATGTGGTGATGTTTGATTCTCACAGTTGTGACGGTGTTCCCCCCCCTTATATTTCTCCTACGCCTGCTGTAAGAGTCATGTCCACTTTACTCGAGCGTTCTCTACGTCGCCAGCTTCAGTTTGATATATGTGGGAGAGTGTAGTGTTCTCGCAGTGGCGAGAAAATTGTAAAAGAAGAGTATTTTGGCCTGTGGTATAGGCCCTTTAGGGAGCCAATATGGTGCTGGCCCCTCCGTTTTGCCGCCAAAACTGTGTGACGTCAGTGGCGCCAGATTGGTCACCGACAGCGACGTGGCACAGAGAGCCAATGAAAATCTCTCTTGGCAAGTATGACGCCACGAAGGCAGGGGGGTCCAGAGATCCCGCAACTTTGGCGCCACCAGTCTGAGACAGCACGTCAAGGAGGTCGGACGTGCGCTGGGGGGTCCTGTCAGTTGGACAGTTTACCCCGTCTCCGGAGGACTTACGCATCACCAGCGGTCTGACAGCACCTGTGGGGTCTTCCTTCGTTCATGTGTTGGACCAGAGAGGGAATTGACAGAATATTGAGCAACAAGTGCTCCCGGGACAGGTGTTGTGCAGGTGAAGTCTAGGCAGCAATGTATGCAACGGCTGATAGCTTCACAGTGATGACGTAGTGGCTGGGCCAATCCTCCGTAAGGGAATCAGTCTGACATGATACGTCAAAGTGGACGGATGTGTGAAGGTTGGTCCTGTCAGTTTGACAGTTGTACACCGTTCCCGTGGATCTTACGTGTCACCCGTAGTCTGCAAGTACGCCGAGAGGTCTTCCTTCATTCCATGTGTGGACCGAAGAAGGAATTGACGGAATATTGGGCATCAAGTGCTCCTGGGTCGGGTGCTGTGCAGGTAAAGTCTAGGCAGTATCGTCTGGGACGTCTGATAGCTTCACAGTGACGACGTAGCGGCTGGGCCAATCCACTGGGAAGCAGTTAAAAGAAGATACTAATTGGGAATCCGGACGACTACAGCCGAGACGTAGGTTGGCAGCCGTAGTTGGGAGGAGAAGTTGACGGCCAGGAGACCGACTCCAACCCTACAAGACGTGGAGGAGGAGCACAGACCCACGGAGGACAGAACACGGAGACGACGCGTTTATTTTGGGACGTTGATTGGGTTCCTGGAGGACACGACAGGGTGTGTGTGGGGGCTTTCCCTACACGAGGCGAGAGCCTGGACCAGGAGCTACAACTCAACTCTCACCGGAGGATAGGTGGAAGTAGGTGATTCTAGTTTCTCTCCCAATTCCCCTTTAGTCAGCTATATTATTTAGCCAGAGTATTTTGTATGTCGTGAGCAAGGCTCACCAATGTCACGGTAGGACACAGTTGTGAGAAGTGGGGCTGTAGAAAGCTCTCACAGGATATTTGCGGTGTGTGGATACACCTGTGTTATTATTGAAGAGTTTGATGTGTTAGTCGATGAATTCTTTCATGTGACATTTATGGTATAACTTATGCCAGAAAATATATATATATAAAGTGAACCAGTTACTGGTGTTAGGCTATGTGCCCAGTATTGATATTATTACTATTATTGATATCTATGATTTATCTATATATATATATATATATATATATATATATATATATATATATATATATATATATATATATATATATATATATATATATATATATATATATATATATATATATATATATATATATATATATATGTGCTTGTGTGTTGAATAATTTCTCATGTGTGCAGTGATCAATTGAATATTCGCCTACGAAAGGAATTTCTGAGAACTCCAGTATTATATCTTGTAGCATTCGTTATCATTATATGAAGTACAGTGTGTTACGCCATGATAGTGAATTATTATGTTCATTAATATAGAAATATGTGATTGAGTTCAAAATCAGTGCAGTGAATCTCCTGCGTTCTATTGCCCATTATAGCAGTAATCGTGTTGTGTGTTAATACAGTGATAGTTGAGAATTTAAAGAAACAGGCGTCTCACGCCAAACAAACAGATAAACGAACATTCCTGCGGTGAGAATCGCTCAGCTGATTTTGACATTTAACGCGAGGGGGAGAGCGTGTTGCCATATAGTGTGCCCAAATTATATGTGGAGAGAGAGAGCGACTCCTGCTTGTACTTGTTCGCCTGTGGATATATGAATATGATCTCTCGAGTTTTAAGTAAAATACAAAATTCCTTCTCGTTTGTATTACCCCCTCCATAATTCTTGCTGCTACCTATTACAAAGGTGAGAGTGATAGATACATACCTGCCTGATATCAGATCTATTGAGTGTGTTCTTGCCGCTGTTACCACAATTCCACGAAACCACTGACGTGTTACTGGACACAGGAAACACCAGTTGGCGACCTTGTGGTTAATAGTAGAGCCCTTTGTCGGGGCGGGCACACAGTTGTAAGAGCAAACTGTGTCTCCACTCATCTCTAACTACTAAGGCCGGTTGGGGATCGACTGGGGTACTCTCCTGGTGTACAGTGGCGCCGCGAGGATGGAGTGAAGACCCGAAGGGCTACGGTGAGTAACGGTTATCGCTAATAGTGCGACCGTTGAGAGGACATCTTGTATACTGTTGATCACCCCTCTTATGGTGAACCCCGACACAGTGCAGGTCAGTTAATGTAGACTGCACAAATAAAACGAAAATCTTTTGGCGGTGGAAATGATTTCAGATTATGATATTATTTACTAGAACAGCAATCAAGCTGGGTAAAGGAATTCCAGTAAACTGTTGTATACTAAATAAAGTAAACCTATTACTAAATAATTATCCCTGATAAAGGAAAGTAAATGGTTGAACTTCTATTAGATCTACAGATATGTGGAAATTTATTCTCCGTGGGTGGCTGACGCAACACTGCACAATTCTAGGAGAAATTACATGATGTTCTACATCCTAATGCAATGAATTCTATGATACTAAACTACGAATTAGTAGTGTTAGTTAATTATTACGCTTAGTACAGGAAATACATCCCATTGTACTAAGGATTAGTAAATGAGCATGAAGCCTAATACAGGAAATATATCCTATTGTATTAGGAATGAGAATAACTGTTGGAAATTTCCAACAATCCAGCAAAATTAGTAAAGAAGTGTGCAGGCGCACAAGACTCAGAAATAACAGATGAAATGTCAGCCCATCAAACATCACACTCCGTCAGCCGCCCACCAAGCCCCCCCTCATGCCGACAATGGGCTAGACATTGAGGGGAAAAGGTGTGAAAAATATGAAGGGCTCGAGAGTGTGAAGATCAGATTGGTTGGAGGAGGAGCGTAGAGGGTGAAAAAGATTCCAGCCGCCTTATTACACCTCCACCAAAAGGAGGTGAGGGGATGGGGGAGAAAAGAAGGTTACGAGGATGGGGAAAATGGTCACTTATGGAGGTCATCAAGGATCTTCCTCGACAGGTTTGTATAAATGGAGAATTAACAGAGAGAAAGATCAATACAGGTCAAGTGTGAGAGTGCACAAGTCAACACGAGTTGTATCGCCGGAATTCAAGAGAGAGAATGGTGAAGAGTAGATGAAAGGTTCGAGAAGACAGCCTGAGGTATTCGTCAGTGTATCACCCCCAGACGGCTTGTTAACAGTTAAAAATCACCCTGAAGGGTATAGTCTCCAGTAACGAGTCCTAGAGGTAGCCAAAACTGGGAAGAAAAAGAGTAAGATGCGGGGAGGAAAGTAGGAATCACGGAACAGATGGGACAGACAGTAAACTGTTTACTTATAAAGATACGAGCGGTAGAGGAATGAATATTAAACTTCCGGATCAAGAAAGCAGTAGAGCTAGGGGTCTCAGCAAAAGCTGGACGAGTGGAAAGAATGGCATAACCACGGAAGTAACCAGGACGAGCGCCAAGCATCGGCTATTGTTCATCACACTGAAATGTGTCAGACAAAAGTGTGTATGGGGCAATTAACATCAGCAGACTAACAGACGTTGTCACAGCTCGAATAAGACTTGCCAGCAAGTATATGTAGGAGTTCGGCTTGAATAGGGATCTAGATGAAGTAAAGTGTGTGGACAAAGAGAGGGAGACATAGCATTATATCTTGCTCTATAATAAAATTAATAAAAGACTATTATAAAGTGAGCCATTTAGAAAAATCTAGACTCACTATGAAACGGTAAATCATCTTATTACTGAGGATAAAATAACTGAAATCCTTGAACAGTATCCATAATTTCGCTTCCAGTAGATAAATGACATATGAGATTAAGAAGCAAGTTTTTTTTCTTTTTATTGATAAAGCACATTAAATACACATAAAAACAGGCAGGCAAACCGCACAAGCAGTGAACCTTAAAGCATAAAACAAAATATGAAAACAGAGAAAGGATATAAAAAAACAAAGAACAAAACAAGCATACAACAGAAAACATAAAATAAAAAACACAGAACGATATGGAACAAAACAACAATTACAAATCTAGGTACACAAGCTAGCCTGAAAGGCCACACAAGCAGGACAAATAGCAGATAGACATGATTTCATTACCGGAACACACAGGGACCGGGAAGGAACAAGAAATGACACCCATACATACAAACAAAACAAAACAATCACCGGAACGCCCAGGAACCGTCAAACACACACACACACACACACACACTCACACACACACACACACACACACACACACACACACACACACACACACACACACACACACACACACACACACACACACACACACACACCCAACAGCCTCAGAAACAATACAAGCAACAAAACACAAAACACAGACAGGACACAAACAACACAGCACAACCAAAAAAATGCGTACGGAACACACATGCAAGCACACCGCCCAACAGGGCAAAACCTAACACGTAGACAAACACACATAGAACCGCAGACATGGGAACAAAATCACAGACAGGGAGTACATAAACATTGCACTATCAATACTTGTCCAGAAACTCCTGCGCCGGGAATCGCAAGCAGTACGCATCCCAAACTATCTGGACGTCGTCGGGCACCGGTCGTCTAGGAGATGCACAAGGCCGAGGCATCCAATCAGGTACCACCATATATAAACCCCCTTCAATCTCAGTAACCAAATAGTTGACAAGAACCATGGGCCCGGACACACCCTGTCATCCCAAGTGGGGCCCAAACACTGCGACCGAGAGACCACGCCCTCATCGGCCGCGATCACAGGGAAAAGGTCTACACTAGGGGGTTTTGCACTGGAATCCGCACAGGGAGGCGCTCCAGGCACTGCACAGGGAACCGCACAGCTAAGGCACCACACAGGGCACCGCACAGGGCTTCGTACTGGCCTGTGCACGAGGCTTCTCACGAAGCTGCACACTGGGGGGACCCGCAGAGGACACAGACGCATCAGGGGCCCCCGCCACTGCAGGGCACAGGAGCAGAGGCACCCTGGCACACATCTTAAGACCACGACGAGGTCCCGCTCGGCAGGAGCAACCTCCCACCGTGGGGAGCCACTGAGGCGCAACCCAGTATGGTGCAAAGCATCAAGACGGCGAAGAGTAGAAGGAGAAGCAGACGAGTAAGCAGGGCAACCATAATCGAGCTTAGACAGGACGAGGAGGAATGTAAAGCAAGGAGAGTGCGCCTATCTGCCCCCAAGAAGTATGGGACAAGACCCGAAGGAGGGTAAGGGCCTTAGAGCACTCAACACGGAGGTAAGAGATATGGGGAGACCAAGACAAACGAGTGTCAAGGAATAACCCCAAAAGCTTCGCGGAATCTTTGTATTCAAGGGGATGACCATAAAGTGACAAAGAGGGACGAAGAACGACCCGTTTCCGCGTAAAAGTCATGGCACAAGTCTTAGAAGTAGAGAACTTGAAGCCATGATCGGTGGCCCAAGACGACACGGCATCAATTGCAAGTTAAAGCCGGCGCTGAAGGAGAGGCGAATCATCACCCTGACAGCAAAGGATAAGATCATCGACATAGAGAGCGGAGAAGACACCAGAAGGAAGAGAGGAAAGAAGACCATTGAGGGCAACCAGAAAAAGAGTAGTGCTCAGAACACTACCCTGGGGCACACCTTCGTATTGCTGAAAAGAGGCAGAGAGAGCGGTACCAAGGCGCACCCGAAAGGAACGACGAGAGAGGAAGCTGCGGAGAAAGAGAGGGAGATGACCACGAAGGCCAAAAGAATGAAGTTGAGATAGAATATGATATCGCCAAGTGGTGTCGTAAGCCTTTTCCAGGTCAAAAAGGACGGCAACAATGGAGGTCTTCGCAGCAAAAGCAGTACGAATATAGACCTCCAAGTTCACCAGGACATCTGTCGTGCTGCGGCACTTGCGGAAACCAAATTGACAAGGGAAGAGGAGGTGATGGTGTTCCAGGAACCACATCAGACGAACGTTAACCATACGTTCAAAGAGTTTGCAGACACAACTTGTGAGAGCAATAGGGCGAAAGTCCTTAGGGGAAGTACCCAGAGACCCCGGTTTGCGAACAGGGAGGACAACGGCATCGAGCCAGTCCTCAGGGACTGACGACGACTCCCAGATCCGATTATACAGACTCAGTAAATACTGAGACGTGCACGGAGGGAGATGGCGAAGCATCTCATAATGAATACCATCGGAGCCCGCCGCCGTAGAACCGCAGAGGGCCAGGGCAGAACGAAGTTCAGAGAGAGAGAAGGGATCAGTATAGGGAAGCTGAAGACGAGTGCAGAAATCTAAAGGACGAGACTCAAGGACAGGTTTACGAAGAAGGAAAGATTGGGGAAGATGAAGACCAGAGCTAACAGAAGAAAAGTGGGAACCCAGTACGGAAGCGACCTGCAACGGGTCCGCCACAAGAGTATCATGGAGGTGAAGGACCGGTGAAACATCGGGAACGAACTTACCCGCTATCTTGCGGATACGCTTCCAGATCTGAGCCAGAGGAGTTTCGGACGTAATTGTTGAGACATAAGATGCCCAACATTCATGTTTAGCCGTACGGATGGCCCTACGGGCCACCGCACTCGCTTTCCGAAAGAAAAGAAAAGAATCGGTCGTCTGCCTACGGCGGTGCCTCTTCCAGGCTGCACGCTTACAGCGGACAGCCCGAGCACAGTCCGCATTCCACCAGGGAACGTACTTCCATGGACCCGAGAGGAAGAGCGAGGGATAGAGCGGAGGGCAGCGTTGAAGACAGTGTCATGAAAAAGGAGGAGAGAGCGAGAGAGAGGCAGAAGGGAGAGGTCAGAGAGAGCAGCACTGAGGGTAAATAGGGTCCAGTCCGCCTTAGCAAACTGCCACCTAGGGAAAGAGAGGGAAGGGCGAAACGAGAAAAAGGAAACAAGGATAGGGAAATGATCACTTCCATGGAGGTCATCAAGAACCTGCCACGTGAAATCTAAGTAAAGAGAAGAAGAGCAGAGAGAAAGATCAAGACAAGAAAGGATGCGAGTCCGAGAGTCCAAATGAGTGGGCTCACCAGAATTCAGAAGAGACAGGGAAGAAAAGAGGAGAAACGGCTCAAGAAGGCGACCCCGGGTATTCGTCAGAACATCACCCCAAAGAGAATGACGACAATTGAAGTCACACAGCAGGAGCACAGGCTCCGGCAAGGAGTCTAGGAGGTGTTTCAAATCAGGAAGAGAAAGCGGGACACTCGGGGGGATAAATGGAACAAACTGTGTACCATTTCCCCACAAAGATACGAGCAGCAGAACAATGGAGAGGCGAAGGAAAAAGTAAAGGAACAAAGGGAACATCAGCACGAATCAAGAGAGCAGAAGAATTAGAAGCCCCAGCAACGGCTGGGGGGGGGGGGGAGAGAAAGGAATAGCCACGAAAACGACCAGGACGAGCACCAAGCATCAGCTCCTGGAGACAGACACAAAGGGGCGAAAACCGCGAAATCAGAAGTTGGAGTTCGAGGAAATTGGCGTAATAACCTCGAACGTTCCATTGAAGAATGGACAATGACGAGAAGAGAAAGAACAAAAACAGAGAACAAGGAAGAAACAAAGGCGAAAGAGCAACAGAGCACGTTAAAGAATATCAGGGTCGGGATCAGGGTCAGCAAAGTCAGGGTTAGGGGGCATGGGTAAACTGAGCAAAGACGGAGGAAGGAAACGGGAGAACAGATCAGAGGTGGGCGGGCGGAGTCCGGAGGAGGAGGAGGAAGAGGAGGAGACAACGGAGAGGATCAGTCAAGGACAGCAGCAGGAAGAGGAGGGGTAGAAAGAGGGGAGCGTACCTCAGCAAGGGCAGCAACCGAGAGGAAGCGGGGGCTAAAGAAACCTCCATAGCAGGAACAGGGGGCGCAACCACCGAAATGGGAGGGGAAGGAGCGAGAGAGGCAGAAGTAGGGGCCGAGGAAGAAAGTGAAACCTTCTTACCCGCCGGGGAGGAGGAAGGAGAGGAGCCAGGTTTACGCTTCTGACGTAAAGAACAGGTGTCCCAGCAACCACGTACTGGGCAACGGATTCTAGCGTCTCAACAGGAGAAGCTGAACGAGAGCACACATGACGGCCGTTTGGAGAGCGATGGACATCAGCCCGCACCGACAGGCGGCGGGGAGAGTCAAGAGACTGAGGGGAAGGATGGGAAGGAGGAACGGAGGGAGACGAGGAAGAAGACACAGGAGACACGACAGACCGGGTAGAAAGAAGGGGAACCCCAGACAGAGGACCAGGAGGTGGATCCTTCGGGAGAGAACCCAAAGGAACAGAGGAGGGGCAGTGGGCGTATCAGGGTCCAAGGCCCGGAAACGGTTGTGAGTCTGAGGAAGGCGGGAAGGACGAGGAGAGGAAGAGCGCAACACGCGAGCATAAGAGATATTAGCATAAGGCAGGAGCCGGCGAACCTGGCGTCTCGCCTCAGGAAAAGATAAACGCTCCCGGTGCTTCAAGTTGAGGACGGCTGCCTCAAGCTTGTAATGGACACACGCACGGGAGATGGTAGGATGGGCCTCACCGCAGTTGAGGCAACGAGCCTGGGGAGAAGTGCACTCCGACTTAGAGTGACCTTCGCCACCACACAAAGAACAGAGAGAGACAGTCCCGGAGCAGCGGAGGGCAGCATGCCCATACCTCCAGCACTTGTTGCAGAGCCGAGGAGAAGGAATGTATCCTGGACAGAGCACCTGGCACCAGCAAGAATGACAGAGGGTGGAAGGGTCCTACCATCAAAGGTAATCTTCACAACCCGGAGGGGTTGACGGCGACTACCACGAGGGGGACGAGTAAACGTGTCCACCTGGAGAATAGAATGGCCCTGGGCAGCAAGGATATGTCGAATATCGTCGTGGCAGTCGCGCAGGTCCCGAACACCGGTCGCAACATGGGGCGGGAGCAAAATAGTGCCAACACTGGCATTCAACTGAGCGTTCTTCGAGACCCGAACAGGGGTCTCGCCAAGGCAGGATAAGGCAGCCAAGCAGGAAGCAGCATCCTGAGAAGGAGCAGCAACGACACATGTACTGAGACGAGTGGGGTTGAAAGTAATGGAGGCATCCACGGAATCAACGAGATGTCGATGGAGGGAGAAATCGTCAGGAGGCGCAGAATCAAGAGGGAGGAGATCAAAATATTTGGCCCACGAAGCGGACCAAACAAGGCTTGATAGGTAGCAGAACTGGAAGGAATCGAGCGAGGGCGGCCGTGACGAGGACGGCGGTGAGAACCCCCAGAGAGAGAGGGGTTAAAAGGCGCAGTAGTTACAACTAGAGAAGGAGCCGCGCCAGGGGACGAGGTAGTCACCACTGGGGGCTTGGGGCTCGACCCAACCACAGAGGAGGGAGGGGAGCCAGGGGAAGGAGTCAGAGAGGCCAAAGGAGGAGCAAGGTCGGGGCCCAATGCAGCGGAGGCTACAGAGCCCGGTCTTCCAACACGGACTGACTCGGGGGCTTGGTCGCCCACCACGAGCCTGAGAAGGTAAACCAGAAACAGCCGAAACAGGGGTCATCATCATTACGAAAAGAAAATTCATTCACGAATGTGCCCCCACACCCACCATGGAGCCACAATTAGAGGCAGGACACCCAACAAGAAGCTATCGCCGATCTTGCCGGGGCCTCCTAGGGGTGCGTCGTGAGTATACGCCCCACAAACGCCACCTTAAGAAACCGACAGTCCGTCGAGATCGGGTTCAGTGACGAAAGAGGGATTGACAATAAAAGGTTCCCTCGCTCTCGACGTCGGGTACTACAGTTCTACGGGTGCAAGAGTATGCCTCCTCACCCGGGCGTCAAAATAGAAGAAGTCCAAGGGAAGAACCAGAACAAGCAAAAGGTCGGCAGGAAACGGCAAGCAGATAGGAGAAGAGGGGGGGGGGGGGAGAAAAATGAAACAGAAGGAAAAGGAAAAGGTGCCCAGCAGAATTGGAGCGGACGGCAGCAGGAGCACAAGGCTAGAAAAGGACAGAGGACTGTCCCAAGGAGCATCACACTCCGGCAGCCACCCACACGGCAACAACGAGCTGAGCGGGGAGGGGGGGGGTGCACAATAAACTAGCTGCCTCCGGTGGCAACAAGCAATCATTGACTCTTGGAGACAAGACACAAAGCAATGAACATTGAAATCAGAAGTTGTAGTTCAGGAAAACTTACAAAGAAACCACGAATATTTAATTGAAGAATAGACATGCTAAGCGTCATTTTATAAAAAGATAGTTTATAGTTACAAAACACGCGTCAGTTTATAATTAAAAATTAGGCTTCAGTTTATTTAAAAATGCATCAGTTTATAATTAAAAGAAGCATTCGTCAGTTTATATTAAAAACATTTTGAGTCGGTTTAAAACTAGAAAATGCATCAGTTTATAATTAAAAGAGCACGAGTCAGTTGTCATTGCTGAGGGTAGAATCCTGCAGTGTAGTAACCTCTTACGTTGTATCCATTCTCGTCATATATTGAATATCGATGACTTGGTCTGTAAGATTCACTGAGTTGCTTAACAAGGAAGCTCCATACTTTATGACAGTGGAGTATTCTTGAGGTATACTGACGTTTTCTTTACAAGGTTGAGGAATATCACCATAGTGGAGCGAAAATGGGTCGGCCTTAGTAATGCTCGACTGGGTATTCTGGACTCTTGAGGTATAAGGCATGTACGTTTCCTTGGCGGAAGGCCAAAGGCATCTGCGCTTAGAGGGATTCACTTCTATGGCTTCTGGCATCTGACAGTCAAGCCATTCTTCCTTTATTTGTCGATGTTTTTCTTCTTTATCCCTTTCTTCAATTGAATACCAAATCTTGTGAAAAGGTAAAAAATTATTATTTCTTGCGGTACTACGGTACCCCAAGAAATTTTCTTGCTTCGTTCTTCTACGGGACTTGATTGGTTCCATTCTAGGTGTAGAAGTAGGTTTAGAAAGATCATGGGCTTCTGGTATCCTGTAGTCTAGTATTTTCTCCTCTACTTGTCGACGCTTTTTATTTTCTTTATCACTTGAATACCAAATCTTCTGTAAAGTTGTAAAATTATTTTCTGACTGGTTTCTACGGTACTCGCTTGATTCCATTCTATGAGAAGTTGAACCGTCTGGATATGTTCAGTCTGTGGAAGGTGACCTGAAGATTAATTATTTAAAACTGAAAATTGTAAAGTTGTAACCTAATCTCACCTGTTACCTTTAGTTTTAATAAGACTGCAAAGTACCTATTGACTCAGACGAGGAAGCTCATACCTATATCACACCAAACTCATTTATGTATTAGCCTACGTAGCGTATGTATGGGGCAAGTAACAAAAGTAGCAGCAAGTCATCCAAAGTAAATATATATAATTTGTTCCATAAATTGACAGGGTCCCGATATTACAGTCGGGTTCGTTCTCGACTCGCAATCGTGAATTCAGGATTCGAATCCCATGCGGGACAAAAATGGTTGGGCGCATATGCTATCTCCTAATGCCTCTGTTCACGTGGCTGTAAATATGTACCCAGGAGTTAGTCGGCTTGTTATGGAGTTGAATCCTGGGGAGAGTCAGTAATTCGACCCCTTGGGACCTCGACATAAGCCTAACGTATATATACACTGGCTGCCTGTCCCTCAAAACAATGTATTATTATTGTTATTATTGTTATTATTATTATTATTATTATTATTATTATATTATTATTATTAACCCTCTTTTAAAACTGGCATTTTATCAGCACTGTTTTGACGATCTTACCTTTTGCTAAGATCTTACCCTAGTTCTCTACAACTAAGACTTGTGCTATGCACAAGTCTTAGTTGTAGAAACTTGAAGTCATGATTGGTGACCCAGGACGACACTGCATCAATCGCTAGTTGAAGCCGCCACAGGAGAAAAGGCGGATCAACACCATGACAACAGAGAGTAAGCTCGTCAACATAGAGCTGAGAAAATGACATAGGTAAGGAAGGAAAGAATACTATTGAGAGCAACCGAGCAGCCATGAAAGAGAGTAGCGCTCAGAACACTACGTTGGGGTACTACCTCGTAGTGTCGAAAAGTGGCAGATAACGCGGTACCAAGCCTCGCTCTAAAGGAACGACTAGAGAGGAAGCGTTGGAGGAAGAGAGGGAGATTACCATGAAGGCTAAAATAACGGAGCTAGGACAGAATATGGTATGTCCAGGCGGTATCATACACCTTTTCCAGGTTTAAGATCAGGAAGAGAAAGCAGGACCTTAAGGGGAGAAATGAAACTGACTGTATACCATTAATCACAAAGATACGGGCCGCATAACACTGAATATGCAACTGAAAAAGTAGGGGAACGTAGGTACTATCATGATGGATCAAGAAAGAAGTAGTGTTATGGGTCCCAGCAAAAGCAGGAGTGGGGGAGAGAAAGGAATAACCACGGAAGTGACCAGGACGAGTGCTAACTATCGGCGTCTGGAGACAGACACAAAGTGGTTAAAACTGCATGATAAGAAGTTGGAGTTCATGGAAGTTGGCAGAAAAACCACGAATATTCAATTGAAGAATAGACATTGTCAAAAACAGAGATAACAGAAACAGAGATAAGGAAGAAACAAAGGCAAACAACGCAGACTAAGATAGATCAGGATCAGTGAAATCAGGGTTACGAGGCATATGCAAATCTAGTAAAGACGATGGAGTCAAGAGAGCGGAAGGATGGACCAGAGGCGGACTGACAGGCCTGAGTGGGAGGAGTCATTGAGGAAAGGCGGTCAAGGGAATCAAAGGAAGGAAGGAAGGACAAACAGGGGAGTGCACTGGAGCAAGAACAGCATCCGAGAGAGACTCGGGGACCTCAATAGCTGCGACAGGCGACTCCGCCACTGAAATGGGAGGGGATGCAGGGACAGATTCGGAAGGTGAAGAATATAGCGATGCCGTCTTACCCACCAGGGAGGAAGAAGGAGAGGAGAGGAGCCAGGTTTACATTTCTCACGCAGAGAGACAAGCATATCAACAGCAATGTACTGGGCGATAGCCTCTACAGTCTCAAGAGGAGAAGGAGAATGAGAGCTAACAACACGAAGATTGCCGGGAGGAGGATGGACAACGGCCCGGACAGAAAGGCGTTGTAGAGGGCCAAAAGACAGAGGGAAGGGCTGAAAAGGAGGATTTGGGTGAAAAGGAAACGGGGACACAGAAGACAGGGAAGACTGTGAAGGAAGGAAAGATACTCCAGACGGAGAACCAGGAGGAAGACCCTCTGAACCTCTCTCCTATGCCCAGAAAGCATAGGAGCAGGCGAGGTGGGGGTAAAAGTGTTGGAGTCTATGGCCTGGAAACAGTTGAGAAACTGAGAAAGTGGAAGAGGGCGAGGAGAAGTGGATCGCAACACACGAGCGTAAGACATGCCAGAGGAAGAGGGGAAGATGGCAAACCTGGCGTCACGCCTCAGGAAAAGATATACGATCGTAATTTTTCAAATTGAGAATGGCTTCCTCAAATTTGTAGTGCACACATGCGCAGAAGACAAGATGGGCGTCACCGCAATTGATGCAGTGAGCTTGGGTAGAGGAGCACTCCGTCTTAAAATGACCAGAATGTCCACACAAGGGGGATACACACCCCTCACTTGTGCACTTGAAGGGACCATAAGAACATAAGAACATAAGAACAAAGGTAACTGCAGAAGGCCTATTGGCCCATACGAGGCAGCTCCTATTCTATAACCACCCAATCCCACTCATATAAGAACATAAGAACAAAGGTAACTGCAGAAGGCCTATTGGCCCATACGAGGCAGCTCCTATTCTATAACCACCCAATCCCACTCATATACTTGTCCAACCCGTGCTTGAAACAATCGAGGGACCCCACCTCCACAATGTTACGCGGCAATTGGTTCCACAAATCAACAACCCTGTTACTGAACCAGTATTTACCCAAGTCTTTCCTAAATCTAAACTTATCCAATTTATATCCATTGTTTCGTGTTCTGTCCTGTGTTGATACTTTTAATACCCTATTAATATCCCCCCGGTTATGTCCATTCATCCACTTGTAAACCTCTATCATGTCACCCCTAACTCTTCGCCTTTCCAGTGAATGCAACTTAAGCTTTGTTAATCTTTCTTCATATGAAAGATTTCTAATTTGGGGAATTAACTTAGTCATCCTACGCTGGACACGTTCAAGTGAATTTATATCCATTCTATAATATGGCGACCAAAACTGAACTGCATAATCTAAATGGGGCCTAACTAGAGCAAGATATAGCTTGAGAACCACACCAGGTGTCTTGTTACTAACGCTGCGATTAATAAATCCAAGTGTCCGATTTGCCTTATTACGAACATTTATGCATTGATCCTTTTGTTTTAAATTCTTACTAATCATAACTCCCAGATCCCTTTCGCAATCCGACTTCGCAATCACAACACCATCTAGCTCGTATCTTGTAACTCTATCATCATTACCTAACCTCAGAACTTTACATTTATCAGCATTAAACTGCATCTGCCAATCCTTTGACCATTTCAAAACCCTATCTAGATCAACTTGAAGTGATAGTGAGTCCTCCTCCGAATTAATTTCCCTACCGATTTTCGTATCATCGGCAAATTTGCAAATGTTGCTACTCAAACCTGAATCTAAATCATTTATATATATTATAAACAACAGAGGTCCCAGGACAGAGCCTTGAGGCACTCCACTTACAACATTTTCCCACTCTGACTTGATTCCATTTATACTAACTCTCTGTTTCCTTTGGTATAGCCATGCCCTAATCCAGCTTAATATAGCACCCCCAATACCATGAGACTCTATTTTTTTAATCAGTCTTTCATGTGGCACTGTATCAAAAGCTTTGCTAAAGTCAAGGTATACAACATCGCAATCCTTACCACTATCAACTGCCTCAACAATGCTAGAATAAAAAGATAACAAATTTGTTAAACATGAACGACCATTTATAAAACCATGTTGCGACTCAATTATTAATTTATGTTTTTCAAGATGAAGACGAATTTTATTTGCTATTATAGATTCGAGTAACTTTCCCACAATAGACGTTAGGCTAATTGGTCGATAGTTAGACGCAAGTGATCTATCTCCTTTCTTAAAAACTGGTATCACATTAGCAACTTTCCAAAACTCTGGCACTCTGCCTGACTCTATTGATTTATTAAATATGGTTGACAGTGGGTCACAAAGCTCCTCTTTGCATTCTTTAAGCACCCTAGCAAACACTTCATCCGGCCCTGGGGATTTGTTTGGTTTGAGTTTTACTATTTGTTTAAGAACATCCTCCCTGGTAACTGCTAAACTCGTCAACCTGTCCTCGTCCCCACCCACATAGACTTGTTCGGCTGAAGGCATATTGTTAAGTTCCTCTTTAGTAAATACAGATACAAAATATTTATTAAAAATACTACTCATCTCTTCATCACTATCTGTTATTTGACCTGTCTCAGTTTTTAATGGACCTATCCTTTCCCTAGTCTTAGTACGATATAACTGAAAAAACCCTTTAGGATTTGTCTTTGCTTGCCCTGCTATGCGAACTTCATAGTTTCTTTTTGCTTTCCTTATCTCTTTTTTAACATTTCTAACCAGTTGTACGAATTCCTGTTCTAAAGTGACCTCCCCATTTTTAATCCTTTTGTACCAAGCTCTCTTTTTACCTATAAGGTTCTTCAAATTCTTTGTTATCCACTTTGGGTCATTAGTATACGATCTATTCAATTTGTATGGTATACTACGTTCCTGTGCTTTGTTTAGAATATTCTTAAATAAGTTATATATTGAATCCACATCGAAATCCCCATTTAAGTCACCTATCGCTGGGTTCATGTCTCGCTCCAAGACCGGCCCACACCCCATACCCAAGCCTTTCCAATCAATTTGACCCAAAAAATTTCTTAGGCTATTAAAATCAGCTTTTCGAAAATCTGGCACTTTAACAGAATTTTCTCCTACTGGTCTATTCCATTCTATGCTAAATCTGATTTCTTTGTGATCACTGCTCCCTAGCTCACTCACCCTCCCTATTTCGATGTTTTCGATGTCATTAATTTGCGTTTCCCTGTTAGTTAACACTAAATCTAAAATATTATTTTCCCGTGTTGGTTCCTTAATGTGTTGCGTAAGAAAGCAATCGTCAATTAATTCTAGAAAATCTTCTGCTTCACTATTCCCTGTTTTGTTCAACCAGTTTATTCCGCTAAAATTAAAGTCACCCATGACATAAATACTGTTAGATCTAGATGCTCTAGATATTTCATCCCATAGATGCTTTGCTTCCATTCTGTCTAAATTTGGTGGCCTATATATTACTCCTATTATAATATTATTAGCTTTTTCGTTTAATTCAATCCAAATAGTTTCTGTGTGTGGCTCTGTTTTGATTCCCTCTTTGAGACTACATTTCAAATTGTCCCTAACATATATGGCTACTCCACCTCCTCGTCTAATATATCTATCTGTGTGAAATAGTTTAAATCCATATATTTGATATTCAGCTAATAGTTCTCTATTTTCTACATTCATCCACGTTTCGGTAAGTGCAATAATATCTATTTTTTCTGTGCAGACAAGAGCATTTAATTCGTTAATTTTATTTCTTAGACTTCTACTGTTAGTGTAATATACCCTAAGTGAATTGTTATTTTGCGGACCTTCACTTTCCCTGATCGTTTTGCCAATTCCTTTCTCCCACAAACACATACTTTTATTACCTCCTTCCTCCAAATCAATTCCCATACCTCTATCTACTAACAGTTTAAACCCAAACAAACACCTCTAACCACTTCTTCTAGCGAGTTCGCAACAGCAACAACCCCAGCTCTCGATAGATGCACCCCATCACGAGCATACATTTCATTTCTTCCATAGAAGTGTTCCCAGTTGTCTATGAAAGATATTGCATTTGATTTGAAAATGCCCAAATCTCATGCCCATGAGATTTGGGCATGCCCAAATCAACACCATGCCCAAATCTCCAGCACATCTTCTGTGCCAGGTATGTACGACGGCTCACCAAAGCCCGTTCTGCTTGGAACTTTTTGTTCCGTGTAGCTGAATCTAGAAGATCATCTCCAGCAGCTATTGCAGAGGCGAGGAGAGGGGATGTACTCCTGTACAGAGCATCTGGCACCAGCAAGAATTACGGAAGATGTAAGGGACCTACTATAAAAAGTGATCTTAACTATGGGAAGAGTCTGACGACCACCACCACGAGAGGGCCGCGTGAATATATCAATCTGGATAAAATGACCTTGGGCCTCGAGAATATTTTTTATTTCCTCGAAGCAGTCTTTCAGTTCCCTATCACCAGTCGCAACATGGTACGACAGAATAACTGTGCCAATGCTGCCAAATGCTGGCATTTAACCTGACATTATTGGAGATCCGAACAGAGGGTCTCTAATGCAGGACAACGTAGCGAAGCAGTCAGCCGCTTCCCGAGAATTCGTGCCATGACACATGTACCAGTAAGGGTGGGGTTGAAAGTGACAAAGGTATCCACCGAATCAACTAGGTGTTTATGGAGGAATAAATCGTCATGACGTGTAGGATAAACATGAGAGCAAAATACTTAGTTCACTTAGCAGGACCAAACAAATCTTGGAATGTATTAGATCGGGAAGGAATCGTGTACATACAAGTGCGGAGGTGACGGCCCGGAGCACCTCCATAAGGGGATGGGGAGTTATCTCACATACCTGGTTGATGGGGTTCTGGGAGTTCTTCTACTCCCCAAGCCCGGCCCGAGGCCAGGCTTGACTTGTGAGAGTTTGGTCCACCAGGCTGTTGCTTGGAGCGGCCCGCAGGCCCACATACCCACCACAGCCCGGTTGGTCCGGTACTCCTTGGAGGAATAAATCTAGTTTCCTCTTGAAAATGTCCACGGTTGTTCCGGCAATATTTCTTATGCTTGCTGGGAGGACGTTGAACAACCGCGGACCTCTGATGTTTATACAGTGTTCTCTGATTGTGCCTATGGCACCTCTGCTCTTCACTGGTTCTATTCTGCATTTTCTTCCATGTCGTTCACTCCAGTACGTTGTTATTTTACTGTGTAGATTTGGTACTTGGCCCTCCAGTATCTTCCAGGTGTATATTATTTGATATCTCTCTCGTCTTCTTTCTAGTGAGTACATTTGGAGGGCTTTGAGACGATCCCAATAATTTAGGTGCTTTATTGCGTCTATGCGTGCCGTATATGTTCTCTGTATTCCCTCTATTTCAGCAATCTCTCCTGCTCTGAAGGGGAAGTGAGTACTGAGCAGCACTCAAGACGGGACAACACAAGTGACTTGAAGAGTACAACCATTGTGATGGGATCCCTGGATTTGAAAGTTCTCGTAATCCATCCTATCATTTTTCTGGCTGTCGCAATATTTGCTTGGTTATGCTCCTTAAACGTTAGGTCGTCAGACATTATTATTCCCAAATCCTTTACATGCTGTTTTCCTACTATGGGTACATTTGATTGTGTTTTGTACTCTGTATTATGTTTAAGGTCCTCATTTTTACCGT
Organism: Procambarus clarkii; assembly: GCF_040958095.1. Classification (NCBI taxonomy): domain Eukaryota; kingdom Metazoa; phylum Arthropoda; class Malacostraca; order Decapoda; family Cambaridae; genus Procambarus; species Procambarus clarkii. The sequence goes on from NC_091207.1 coordinate 25,641,286, forward strand.
ACCTGAGTACCTGGAATTTATCACTGTTAAACATCATGTTATTTTCTGATGCCCAGTCGAAAACTTTATTAATATCAGCTTGAAGTTTTTCAATGTCCTCAGCCGAGGTAATTTTCATACTGATTTTTGTGTCATCTGCAAAGGATGATACGAAGCTGTGACTTGTATTTTTGTCTATATCTGATATGAGAATAAGGAAAAGCAGCGGTGCAAGGACTGTACCCTGAGGTACAGAGCTTTTCACTGCACTTGGACTAGATTTTATATGATTGACAGTTACTCGCTGAGTCCTGTTTGACAGAAAACTGAGTATCCAGCGTCCTACTTTACCGGTTATTCCCATTGACATCCAGAGGGGGAGAATTCTCCTCCGCTTAATTCCATCCTCTACGCATCCCTCTCTCCATTTCTCTCAGCTTCCCTCCCTCCCTCCCATTCTTTCAACTTGCCTGCCTGCCTGCCTACCGTTCTCACAGCTTACCACTCATTACCATTCAACTTCCCTCCCCCCCACATTCTCTCAACTTCTCTCGCCCCCCCCACATTCTCTCAACTTCTCCCCCCCCCCCACATTCTCTCAACTTCCCTCCCTCCCCCCTCATTCTCTCAACTTCCCTCCCCCACCTCATTCTCTCAACTTCCCTCCCCCCTCCACCTCATTCTCTCAACTTCCCTCCCCCCTCCACCTCATTCTCTCAACTTCCCTCCCCCTCCCCCACCTCATTCTCTCAACTTCCCTCCCCCCCCACCTCATTCTCTCAACTTCCCTCCCCCACCACCTCATTCTCTCAACTTCCCTCCCACCACATTCTCTCAACTTCTCTCCCTCCCTCCCAACTTCCTTCCCTCCCTCCCTCATTCTCTCAGTTTACCGCCCTCTCATTCTCTCACCTTCCCTCACTCGATAACATTCTTTCAACTTCCCTCCTTTCGAGGGTTGCATGGCACTCCCGAGACCTCTGTTTGCCTTATGTATCTAAAAGATTTAGATTCAGGAGTGAGCAGCAATATTGGCAAATTTATAGACAATGCGAACATTGGAAAGGATATATATATATATATATATATATATTATATATATATATATATATATATATATATATATATTATATATATATATAATATATATATATATTTTATATATATATATATATATATATATATATATATATATATATATATATATATATATATTTTCAGAAGACGATCACTTCAAGACGATCTAAATACCCTCTGTAATGGTCAAAACTGACAGATTCAGTTTAATGCTAACAATTGTATGGTTCTGAGGCTGGACAATGAGTTGCTACGTATCAGTTCGATGGTATTGAGATTGAATAGTCTAGTTGCATGAAGAGATCTATGGGGGGATCATTAGTAGTAGTAATTTAAAACTAAAATTCAATGCATGTTCGAAATAAGGCAAATACAATACTGGGGTTTAATTCTATAAACGTTAGCAATGAAACCATTCTTCAGCTATTCCTAGTGCTTGTTAGGCCTTCATTTAGATTATGCAGTTCAGTTTTGGTCTGAGTTCAGTGAAAAATGAAATAAATCCTAGGAATTTTAAATCTTCCACATGAGGAGAGGGGAAGAGGAAGGTGGGAGACTGAGAGACGAAAGAAGAGCAGGGAGAGGGAAGGGGGTTACTGAGGGAGTGTGAGGTTACTGAGGGGAATATTAATTTATATTTGAGAAAATTCTTGTTTTGAATGAACAGCAAGTTAAAATTTATGAATGCGTCTGTGGGGGCGACCGCTGGATGTAATGGACTTGAGTCGAGGACGGGTTGTGAGAGTCGTGTGTAAACCGTTCTTCATCCATAAACAGGGGGTTTGGCGGGTGGATGGAATCACTTTCGGGTATTCGTTTGGAGGACGGGCTGCACTCCACAACACCAGCTGTCTCCCTCTCTCTCACTCGCCACTTGCCCATCGAACATGTTCCAACACTTCTCCGGAAGTTTCGTAAATAACCCCTAATACTAGTTCACACGGCTCTCATATTTTTTTTAAGATCAATATAAATCATGTCACAATATATATGTTGATAAGTTTTTTTTACGGTAATCAGGCAATATGTATATATATATATATATATATATATATATATATATATATATATATATATATATATATATATATATATATATATATATAACTGAAAACTCACACCCCAGAAGTGACTCGAACCCATACTCCCACAACTGGTATGTACAGGGACGCCTTAATCCGCTTGACCATCACGACCGGACAAAAGGAAGTGATAGCCGAGGCTATATGAACCACTTCCCGCCGGCACTCGGATGGTAATCTTGGGCATAGCATTTTATCAAATCACCTCATTCTTTGGGGCACACGTGAGGAACACAAATGCAAACAAGCCTGAATGGTCCCCAGGACTATATACAACTGAAAACTCACACCCCAGAAGTGACTCGAACCCATACTCCCACAACTGGTATGTACAGGGACGCCTTAATCCGCTTGACCATCACGACCGGACAAAAGGAAGTGATAGCCGAGGCTATATGAACCACTTCCCCGCCGGCACTCGGATGGTAATCTTGGGCATAGCATTTTATCAAATCACCTCATTCTTTGGGGCACACGTGAGGAACACAAATGCAAACAAGCCTGAATGGTCCCCAGGACTATATACAACTGAAAACTCACACCCCAGAAGTGACTCGAACCCATACTCCCACAACTGGTATGTACAGGGACGCCTTAATCCGCTTGACCATCACGACCGGACAAAAGGAAGTGATAGCCGAGGCTATATGAACCACTTCCCCGCCGGCACTCGGATGGTAATCTTGGGCATAGCATTTTATCAAATCACCTCATTCTTTGGGGCACACGTGAGGAACACAAATGCAAACAAGCCTGAATGGTCCCCAGGACTATATACAACTGAAAACTCACTCAGTTGTGAGTTGAGATATACAACTGAGATATACTCAGTTGTATATAGTCCTGGGGACCATTCAGGCTTGTTTGCATTTGTGTTCCTCACGTGTGCCCCAAAGAATGAGGTGATTTGATAAAATGCTATGCCCAAGATTACCATCCGAGTGCCGGCGGGGAAGTGGTTCATATAGCCTCGGCTATCACTTCCTTTTGTCCGGTCGTGATGGTCAAGCGGATTAAGGCGTCCCTGTACATACCAGTTGTGGGAGTATGGGTTCGAGTCACTTCTGGGTGTGAGTTTTCAGTTGTATATAGTCCTGGGGACCATTCAGGCTTGTTTGCATTTGTGTTCCTCACGTGTGCCCCAAAGAATGAGGTGATTTGATAAAATGCTATGCCCAAGATTACCATCCGAGTGCCGGCGGGGAAGTGGTTCATATAGCCTCGGCTATCACTTCCTTTTGTCCGGTCGTGATGGTCAAGCGGATTAAGGCGTCCCTGTACATACCAGTTGTGGGAGTATGGGTTCGAGTCACTTCTGGGGTGTGAGTTTTCAGTTGTATATAGTCCTGGGGACCATTCAGGC
>NC_091207.1:25645286-25662786 GCF_040958095.1 Procambarus clarkii
AAGAACGGTGAGATAATGTCAAAAATATATATAATATGGAAAACAGAAAAGAAAACGTTGACTAAATACAGTAGTCAACGCTGAAACGTGTATCATAGAAAACGTAAAAGATCTACCATCACAATGTTTTATTCTCCTTCATGGTGTATTCCAGATTATGAGTTGTGAACGAATCCCACTCTACTACCGAGACCCCTTTATCTCTGTTTATCTACCTCCGTCTCTCTCTCTCTCTCTCTCTCTCTCTCTCTCTATCCTCTCCTCTCTCTCTCTCTCTCTCAGGGCTACCACTTTACAACATTGCCATCGTTTTCCACCTTTATAAATCCGGATTTAAACACAAAAACGCGGATGCTATCTAGCCTACATGTTCACCCACAGTTGAGGGGATTAACACACACATCCATGCACGGTCGCGTCTCTGGCGCGATTCTGACACCATTTTGGGCTACATCTTCCACGCAGGGGCTGAAGTGAGCTGGTTAGACCCGTTTTCGCATCCCGTCAGCGGGCAAAAAAAATAAATAAAAAATTATATAAAAACTATCACCAATCCTCCAGAATCCGGATTCAGCGCGTTGCCTCGTTGTTTGTAAACAATGGGCGGTGAGGGCCCGGGCCGCCAGGCCTGCCCGAGACCCGCCTCATTGCTGGGATTTATTCTCAGCACATATGAATACTCCTCATTGTTTTGGCCAGATTAAGGAGAGGGATAAGGGAGGCTGGGAGGGAGTGAGGGAGGCTGGGAGGGAGCCAGGAAGGCTGGGAGGGAGCCAGGAAGGCTGGGAGGGAGTGAGGGAGAGGGGGTGAGAGGGCTGTGGAAAGGGGCCACAATCCCGACCAATGAAGCGTCGAGAACCTACAAATCTATTTAGAAATAATAATCAAAAACCCCCTTTAACAAACTCGTCCTCTCACCTAATACGTCGCATTTTTAACCAAATCAACCAATCCGTTTACCCCAAAAAAAGCTGCATTAATATAAGTTAATAAGCGCCACAACACTGCCGTTTTCTATACATTGGTCTCGATAGCTTAATGGCTCGCTTGTGTTCCTAACTTTCTAGTTAAGGGGAAACTCTTACATTTATTTTGGTGTGGGAGATGATGTTGTTGTTAAAAATTCGCTACTTGGAACAAACAGTTCCAAGTAGCACGGGCTATGGTGAGCCCGTATGTGGGAGATGATGAGAAGGGGAGCGTGATTGACACCAACCGACTCATACACCACGCAGCTAAATACATCCAACGTCTATTAATACAATAGATCACTAAAATAACGTACTGTATACCACTTAAAAAATTTTATTTTTTTAAAAAATTAACAATCATATTTTAGAATGTTAAAATTCACCCCAAAATTCATTGCTAATCTTTGTCCAAATGTTTTATTTTGTGACAGAGTCCAACATGTGTAACAATATGTGTGTTGATAAAACATATATGTGATAAACATATGTGATAAACATATATGTACTGCCATCATCATTATAAATCGAGAAAAAACCATTAGATATACGAGACCAAAAGCGACTCCCAAGTCTCACATTATTACTTAAATGCTATTCTTTTTCAAGAGTGATAAATGAATTTTAATAAATTAATTATATCACCCAAGTGGACCAGTTAGAGTCTGCTGTCCTCACCACAGACCTACACCTGCTCAGGTATACCGACAGAGGTATACCGCTAGAGGTATATACCTCTAGAGGCGGGTAAAACAACAGTCTTGGGCTCTTTCTTCTGAGAAAACTGTCTCAGCTCTCTCTCTCTCAGGGCCTAGATTACAATTCTCTCTGCAGGTGTAAATGTTTGTGTCTCTTCCTCTGTGGGGTCACTGAGGAAGGTCAGCTACAGCTCTAAGGTGTCATATGGGACAGGTCAAGTGAGGCACTATGCTGTGAAGGGGACAACCCTCTCCCCTTTCCCTTTCCCCCTTCTCTCTTCCCCTTCCCCTTCCCTCTCTCTCCCCTTAACCATCACCACCAGAGCGCTCCTCCCTCCGCCACACCGGGGCTTCCATTCTGTAGAGAGAACAATGTGTGGTAATTTTCCCATGTAGGAAGCCTGGCCCCTCGCGCCGGGCCAGGCCGACCCCGGGGCCCTCACGCCGGGCCAGGCCGACCCCGGGGCCCTCACGACGGGCCAGGCCGACCCCGGGGCCCCTCACGACGGGCCAGGCCGACCCCGGGGCCCTCACGACGGGCCAGGCCGACCCCGGGGCCCCTCACGACGGGCCAGGCCGACCCCGGGGCCCCTCACGACGGGCCAGGCCGACCTCGGGGCCCTCACGACGGGCCAGGCCGACCCCGGGGCCCCTCACGACGGGCCAGGCCGACCCCGGGGCTCTCACGACGGGCCAGGCCGACCCCGGGGCCCCTCACGACGGGCCAGGCCGACCCCGGGGCCCTCACGACGGGCCAGGCCGACCCCGGGGCCCTCACGCCGGGCCAGGCCGACCCCGGGGCCCTCACGACGGGCCAGGCCGACCCCGGGGCCCTCACGACGGGCCAGGCCGACCCCGGGGCCCCTCACGACGGGCCAGGCCGACCCCGGGGCCCTCACGACGGGCCAGGCCGACCCCGGGGCCCTCACGACGGGCCAGGCCGACCCCGGGGCCCCTCACGGCGGGCCAGGCCGACCCCGGAGCCCTGGTCCACTTGTCGACCCAGCAAACAACACCCCAATATCAATATCTAGATTATTTACACACTGCTCGCTTGGATAATATATATATATATATATATATATTTTATTAAATATGACCGAAAAAGTAAGATTAATAATTCTAACACGAATTTTCTCAATCTTTCGTACATTATGCTTCACTGTTGGAGGTAAATCAAAAATCACTTCTCCAAAATTCATTTTTATTTCTAGTCTGACGCGACACGGGCGCGTTTCGTAAAACTTATTACATTTTCAAAGACTTCACAAATACACAACTGATTAGAACTTGCGTTTCCCTGATTTTATATCTACATTTGAGTGAGGTGGGAAGGGTGATGTGGCATTACATTTGAGTGAGGTGGGAAGGATGATGTGGCATTAGAGGATATTAATAGGGTATTAAAAGTATCAACACAAGACAGAACACGAAACAATGGATATTGAATAGAAGTGTTTGTAGAAAGCCTATTGGTCCATATTTCTTGATGCTTCTATATTGGAGCGGAGTCTTGAGGTGGGTAGAATATAGTTGTGCAATAATTGGCTGTTGATTGCTGGTGTTGACTTCTTGATGTGTAGTGCCTCGCAAACGTCAAGCCGCCTGCTATCGCTGTATCTATCGATGATTTCTGTGTTGTTTACTAGGATTTCTCTGGCGATGGTTTGGTTATGGGAAGAGATTATATGTTCCTTAATGGAGCCCTGTTGTTTATGCATCGTTAAACGCCTAGAAAGAGATGTTGTTGTCTTGCCTATATACTGGGTTTTTTGGAGCTTACAGTCCCCAAGTGGGCATTTGAAGGCATAGACGACGTTAGTCTCTTTTAAAGCGTTCTGTTTCGTGTCTGGAGAGTTTCTCATGAGTAGGCTGGCCGTTTTTCTGGTTTTATAGTAAATCGTCAGTTGTATCCTCTGATTTTTGTCTGTAGGGATAACGTTTCTATTAACAATATCTTTCAGGACCCTTTCCTCTGTTTTATGAGCTGTGGAAAAGAAGTTCCTGTAAAATAGTCTAATAGGGGGTATAGGTGTTGTGTTAGTTGTCTCTTCGGAGGTTGCATGGCTTTTCACTTTCCTTCTTATGATGTCTTCGATGAAACCATTGGAGAAGCCGTTATTGACTAGAACCTGCCTTACCCTACAGAGTTCTTCGTCGACTTGCTTCCATTCTGAGCTGTGGCTGAGAGCACGGTCGACGTATGCGTTAACAACACTCCTCTTGTACCTGTCAGGCGCAGTCGCTGTTGGCATTTAGGCACATTCCTATGTTGTTGTTTCCTTTGTGTAGACTGCAGTGTGGAAAACCTCCGCCCTTTTCCAATGACTGTTACATCTAGAAAAGGCAGCTTCCCATCCTTTTTCCGTCTCGTAAGTGAAACGCAGCACGGAACTCTGCTCAAATGCCTCCTTCAGCTCCTGCAGATGTCTGACATCAGGTACCTGTGTAAAAATGTCGTCAACATACCTGCAGTATATGGCCGGTTTCAAGTTCATGTCGACTAAGACTTTTTGCTCGATGGTACCCATGTAGAAGTTTGCAAACAGGACACCAAAACTTCTACATGGGTACCATGCGAGCAAAAAGTCTTAGTCGACATGAACTTGAAACCGGCCATATACTGCAGGTATGTTGACGACATTTTTACACAGGTACCTGATGTCAGACATCTGCAGGAGCTGAAGGAGGCATTTGAGGCAGAGTTCCGTGCTGCGTTTCACTTACGAGACGGAAAAGGATGGGAAGCTGCCTTTTCTAGATGTAACAGTCATGGAAAAGGGCGGAGGTTCCACACTGCAGTCTACACAAAGGAAACAAACATAGGAATGTGCCTAAATGCCAACAGCGACTGCCCTGACAGGTACAAGAGGAGTGTTGTTAACGCATACGTCGACCGTGCTCTCAGCCACAGCTCAGAATGGAAGCAAGTCGACGAAGAACTCTGTAGGGTAAGGCAGGTTCTAGTCAATAACGGCTTCTCCAATGGTTTCATCGAAGACATCATAAGAAGGAAAGTGAAAAGCCATGCAACCTCCGAAGAGACAACTAACACAAACCTATACCCCCTATTAGACTATTTTACAGGAACTTCTTTTCCACAGCTCATAAAACAGAGGAAAGGGTCCTGAAAGATATTGTTAATAGAAACGTTATCCCTACAGACAAAAATCAGAGGATACAACTGACGATTTACTATAAAACCAGAAAAACGGCCAGCCTACTCATGAGAAACTCTCCAGACACGAAACAGAACGCTTTAAAAGAGACTAACGTCGTCTATGCCTTCAAATGCCCACTTGGGGACTGTAAGCTCCAAAAAACCCAGTATATAGGCAAGACAACAACATCTCTTTCTAGGCGTTTAACGATGCATAAACAACAGGGCTCCATTAAGGAACATATAATCTCTTCCCATAACCAAACCATCGCCAGAGAAATCCTAGTAAACAACACAGAAATCATCGATAGATACAGCGATAGCAGGCGGCTTGACGTTTGCGAGGCACTACACATCAAGAAGTCAACACCAGCAATCAACAGCCAATTATTGCACAACTATATTCTACCCACCTCAAGACTCCGCTCCAATATAGAAGCATCAAGAAATATGGACCAATAGGCTTTCTACAAACACTTCTATTCAATATCCATTGTTTCGTGTTCTGTCTTGTGTTGATACTTTTAATACCCTATTAATATCCTCTAATGCCACATCATCCTTCCCACCTCACTCAAATGTAATGCCACATCACCCTTCCCACCTCACTCAAATGTAGATATAAAATCAGGGAAACGCAAGTTCTAATCAGTTGTGTATTTGTGAAGTCTTTGAAAATGTAATAAGTTTTACGAAACGCGCCCGTGTCGCGTCAGACTAGAAATAAAAATGAATTTTGGAGAAGTGATTTTTGATTTACCTCCAACAGTGAAGCATAATGTACGAAAGATTGAGAAAATTCGTGTTAGAATTATTAATCTTACTTTTTCGGTCATATTTAATAAAATATGTCTACAGGAAAGACTGCTACCAAAATATACTAATATATATATATAATATATATATATATATATATATATATATATATATATATATATATATATATATATATATATATATATATAATAAACAGTGAATGGGGAGCACTTTGTTAGATTAGCGAGTTTAGTCTCGATCAACATACAATTGGAAGAGTTCAAGGCATGTGTATGGGGGGTGATGATTCGTTGGTTTATGGGGGTGATGATTCGTTGGTTTATGGGGGTGATGATTCGTTGGTTTATGGGGGTGATGATTCGTTGGTTTATGGGGTGATGATTCGTTGGTTTATGGGGTGATGATTCGTTGGTTTATGGGGGTGATGATTCGTTGGTTTATGGGGGTGATGATTCGTTGGTTTATGGTGGTGATGATTCGTTGGTTTAGGGGTGATGATTCGTTGGTTTATGGTGGTGATGATTCGTTGGTTTATGGTGGTGATGATTCGTTGGTTTATGGGGGTGATGATTCGTTGGTTTATGGGGGTGATGATTCGTTGGTTTATGGGGTGATGATTCGTTGGTTTATGGGGTGATGATTCGTTGGTTTATGGGGGTGATGATTCGTTGGTTTATGGGGGTGATGATCCGTTGGTTTATGGGGGTGATGATTCGTTGGTTTATGGTGGTGATGATTCGTTGGTTTATGGGGGTGATGATTCGTTGGTTTATGGGGGTGATGATTCGTTTGGTTTATGGTGGTGATGATTCGTTGGTTTATGGGGGTGATGATTCGTTGGTTTATGGGGTGATGATTCGTTGGTTTATGGGGTGATGATTCGTTGGTTTATGGGGTGATGATTCGTTGGTTATGGTGGGTGATGATTCGTTGGTTTATGGGGGTGATGGATTCGTTGGTTTATGGGGGTGATGATTCGTTGGTTTATGGGGTGATGATTCGTTGGTTTATGGGGTGATGATTCGTTGGTTTATGGGGTGATGATTCGTTGGTTTATGGGGTGATGATTCGTTGGTTTATGGGGTGATGATTCGTTGGTTTATGGTGGGTGATGATTCGTTGGTTTATGGGGGTGATGATTCGTTGGTTTATGGGGTGATGATTCGTTGGTTTATGGGGTGATGATTCGTTGGTTTATGGGGTGATGATTCGTTGGTTTATGGGGTGATGATTCGTTGGTTTATGGGGTGATGATTCGTTGGTTTATGGTGGGTGATGATTCGTTGGTTTATGGGGGTGATGATTCGTTGGTTTATGGGGTGATGATTCGTTGGTTTATGGGGTGATGATTCGTTGGTTTATGGGGGTGATGATTCGTTGGTTTATGGGGGGTGATGATTCGTTGGTTTATGGTGGGTGATGATTGGTGAGTTTATGGCAGTGATGATTCGTTGGTTTATGGGGTGATGATTCGTTGGTTTATGGGGTGATGATTCGTTGGTTTATGGGGTGATGATTCGTTGGTTTATGGGTGATGATTCGTTGGTTTATGGGGTGATGATTCGTTGGTTTATGGTGATGATGATTCGTTGGTTAATAGGTTGAGTGAGAGGTTAATGGCTGAGTGTGAGAAGGATGCTTCATGTGTAGAGTGATAAAGAGTGAGGCCTCGCGGGGACGGTAGGGGACCAAGAGCTAGACTCGACATTACTGTAGTGACACTCTACTGTCTTCACATGTTGCTGGTCCTCAAGACTCCCCAAAATGTTCTACTACTTCTTCTTCAAGCATTTCCTCAATGTCTTTTCTCATCTCATGTTCACGCCATATAACTTACCTTGAGGTTACCTTGAGGTGCTTCCGGGGCTTAGCGTCCCCGCGGCCCGGTCGTCGACCAGGCCTCCTGGTTGCCGGACTGATCAACCAGGCTGTTGGACGCGGCTGCTCGCAGCCTGACGTATGAGTCACAGCCTGGTTGATCAGGAAACTTGCAAGAAGGTTTATTTTCAAATGTTTCAGCGACATGTAATTGGTCTCAATAGCACTTTATTAAGTATGGTTAAACCAAATCTTAAATAACTCGAAAGAATAATTCGAACAGAAAATGACTTCCCTCTCGGTAAACTAATTTTTCCCATTGTCCATTATATCCCAGAATGTAATAAGAGACTGCTAATGTCATGGATAAACTGTGGGTTAATTATCACTAAAATCTATAGAGCTGTTGAGGCTCTATGGAACAATAACATACTCTATACCAGACTAGATTAACTCACAGACACGCTTGCGTCTGAGGGCCTCCATGTTGCTAACCTTGTATTTGTATTGAAATCTTTAGAATATCACATTTAACAACATTATCTATATTGTTGACAAAGTTAAAATGGGTTATCAACTTTAATTATCGAGACCCGGAGAGATATCATTCTTGTTCACAGGTACCAAGTTGAGAAGGAAGATAGCAACAGTAGGGGTAACAGAAGCACCTGTTGCAGCAACAGCAGAAGTAGCGGTAGGAACGGGAGCAGGTAACAGCAGCAGGCTACAGGAACAAGAAGACTTACCTGTCTTCGTCAGACGTGGCCAGCGGGTGTTCAGACTTGCCCACCAGGTAGCGGTTACTGCCTTCTTTCCACGCCGCTAGACACACCAGCTCCTCAGCTGTGAACACATCAACATCATCAGCATCATCAACACACTACATCATCAAAATCATCAACACACTACATCAACGGTCATGAGATCATCAACAGGAACAGCGGACCCTCTATTCCAAAGAATTGCTTTCTTTTAGATCTCTTTCTGCTTGCTGGTTAAAGCCGATACATTTATTATGGTGAAATATAAATAAATCTATTCATATTCAATCTATTTTAAAAGAGTTCAGTTGGAACAAGAGATATCTTTAAGGTTCAGCAACCTTTGCTTGGTCTCTGGTACAACTTGTTGTCTGAATGGGACATTTTTGGTACGTATGGTCCCTGTACCATGTTCTTAATTATCAAGTGTCATATTTCACACACACACACACACACACACACACACACACACACACACACACACACACACACACACACACACACACACACACACACACACACACACACACACTCACACACACACACAACTTGGGGAACAGGTTGTGGAAGCAAACTCTATTCATACTTTTAAAATAAGGTATGATAGGGAAATGGGACAGGAGTCATTGCTGTAAACAACCGATGGCTGGAAAGGCGGGATTCAAGAGCCAATGCTCGATCCTGCAAGCACAAATAGGTGAGTACACACACACACACACACACACACACACACACACTATATGTAAGCTGCAGATAGAACTAAGTGCAGCACAAGAGGAGATAAAAAGCCTAAAAACAGGCCCTCCTCAGACTCTGGCCCAGGGGACCAACCCCCAGGTGCCAGGAGATGTAGCAATGGCAGGGACCCCTACAATTGGCCCAACCTTTGCTGAAATGCTCAAGAGCCCAGGAGCAATGTCCACAGTCAAGGATGTTGTAATGAAAGCAGTAACCTCACAGGAGGCAGCTAGATGCACAAGCCAGCTAATGGAAAGGAAAAGAGCTGTAGTAGTGGTAGGTGTCGAGGAACAAGAGGGCTCCACAAGGGAGGAAACGAGGACTAAAGACAAAGCTGCAGTGGCAGGGATATTAAAGGAGATAGGAATGGAAGGGGCTGAACGAGACATAGAACAGTTTTTCCGGATTGGCCAGTACAACAGAGACAAAAAAAGATTGATCAAGGTAGTATTCAAGAGCGAGGACATCAAAGAGGACATTCTAGTAAGGAAGAACAAACTGAGGCATGCAAGGAACTACAAAGAGGTATATGTTCAGAGGGACATGACCAGAGACGAGATAGTAAGGGCAGCAGATGCAAGGAAAAGGCGCAAGGAGAGGGAAGAGAGCCAGGGAACCTCAGCCTCCAACCCAGCAATCCCAGAGGGGAGTGGGGAACCCCAATCCAGCAACCCAGGAACCCCAGGGGGGAATGCAACACCCCAGTCCACCACCCAATAGGGCCCTCTCTACCCCCCAGCACAAACCCTTCCTTGCCCCTGCATAATGCCCATCATGAAACCCAAATCCTCCCCCTCCCCTTACCCCAAGTAGCCCCTGCTTTCCCAACCCCTGGTCTTCTCCCTGCCCCAAGCAGGCCTGAGCAAGACCAAAGCCCTCTATCCCCCACTCCACCTCCCTCCAAACCCCTGTCAACTACACCGCAGGAGGGCGTGCCCTCTCCCCAAGCAATCCCTGCTCCCTCACCCCCAGGACTTCTTCCTGACCCAAGCAGGCCTGAGGAAGACCTAAGCCCTCCACCCCCCACCCCACCTCCCCCTGAACCCCTGGCAACTACCTCACAGGAGGAGGAGCCTACCCAAGTAGCAAGGACCATAGAACAACCTCCTACACTTGTAGGAAGTGTGGGTGAAATTGGATATAAGAAAGTGAGCTTCAAGGTAATGTACTCAAACATTGATGGGATTACCAATAAAGCAAGTGAACTGGCAGAAAGGGTGCAAGAAGAAAACCCTGATGTAATAGGACAAACAGAAACAAAATTGTCAGGAGTCATAACAGATGCTGTGTTTCCAAAGGACTACTATATAGTAAGGAAAGAGAGGGAAGGGAGAGGAGGTGGAGGAGTGGCCCTGCTGATAAGGAAGGACTGGAGTTTTGATGAGATGGAAATTCCGGGCTGTGACGGATTCAGAGATTACATAACAGGAACTATAACAATGGGTGGACCTAAGATAATAGTGACAGTCATTTACAACCCTCCCCTAAATGACAGAAGACCTAGACAGGAGTTTGATAGGAACAACATGGCAACTATTAATATAATAGAGAGAGCAGCTTCAGTTGCCTGCAGGAATGGCTCAAGACTCTTAATCATGGGTGATTTCAACCATGGAAAGATAGACTGGGAGAATGGGGACCCACATGGTGGTGCAGATACGTGGCGAGCTAAACTCTTGGAAGTGGCAACAAGGAATTTTCTGAGCCAGCATGTCAAGGAACCCACAAGAATGAGAGGCAATGATGAACCAGCTAGACTCGACTTAATATTCACCCTAAATGAGTCAGAAATAAGGGAAGTCAAAGTTGAAGCCCCCATAGGAATGAGTGACCACAGTGTACTGACCTTTGAGTACTTGGTGGAGGTAGGGATAACCTATCCAAGGATGGGAGTGGAGGGGAAAAGACTGAATTACCGAAGAGGAAAATATGACGAGATGAGGAACTTCCTAATGGGAATACCATGGGAAACAGAACTTAGAGACAAGAATGTGCAGGTCATGATGGATATTGTCACCCAAAAGTGCCAGGAAGCTGCAGACAGGTTTATCCCCGTCCAAAAGGAGAAAAACGAAAAACAACAGAAAAACCCATGGTTCAACCAGGAATGTAAGGTAGCGAAACAACTGAGTAAAAGAACATGGAGAAACTACAGAAATAACAGAACACCAGAGAGCAGGGAGAGGTACCAGAGGGCCAGAAATGAGTACATCAGAGTGAGGAGGGAAGCAGAGAGACAGTTTGAAAATGACATCGCGAGTAAAGGCAAGACCCAACCAAAGCTGCTCCACAGCCATATCAGGAGGAAAACAGCAGTGAAGGAACAAGTGATGAAGCTGCGGAAAGGGGAGAACAGATACACAGAGAATGACAAGGAGGTGTGTGAAGAACTCAACAAGAGATTCCAGGAGGTCTTCACAATAGAACAAGGAGAAGCCCCTGCACTAAATGAGGAGGCGGCAACCTTGGAAACCTTGGAGGAATTTGACCTCACCAGTGATGAGGTCAAAAGGTGTCTGCTGGAGCTAGATGTGACAAAGGCTGTTGGGCCTGATAGAATCTCACCATGGATACTAAAGGAAGGTGCAGAAGCACTAAGTGTGCCACTCTCTATGGTGTATAACAGGTCACTGGAAACAGGAGACTTACCAGAAAGTTGGAAGACAGCTAACGTGGTCCCAATATACAAAAAGGGTGACAGGCAAGAGGCACTGAATTACAGGCCAGTTTCCTTAACTTGTATACCATGCAAGGTGCTGGAGAAGATCGTGAGGAAAAGGCTCGTAGAGCATCTGGAGGGAAATAACTTTGTAACGCACCACCAACATGGGTTCAGAGATGGTAAATCGTGCCTCACAGGGTTAATAGAATTTTATGACCAGGCAACGAAAATTAGGCAGGAAAGAGAAGGGTGGGCCGACTGCATTTTCCTGGATTGCCAAAAAGCCTTCGACACAGTACCCCATAAAAGGCTGTTAAAAAAGTTGGAGCAACAGGCAGGAGTAAAAGGGAAGGTGCTCCAGTGGATAAGGGAGTTCTTAAGCAACAGGAAACAGCGAGTAACGGTGAGGGGGAAGACATCAGAGTGGCGAGATGTCACCAGCGGAGTCCCACAGGGCTCAGTACTTGGACCCATCCTGTTTCTAATATATGTGAACGATCTTCCAGAGGGTATAGACTCATTCCTCTCGATGTTTGCTGATGATGCAAAAATTATGAGAAGAATCAAGACGGATGAAGATAGACAGAGACTACAGGATGACCTGGATAAACTGGAGGAATGGTCTAGAAAATGGCTGCTGAAGTTCAACTCTGGAAAGTGTAAGGTGATGAAATTAGGCGAAGGGAGCAGGAGGCTGAACACAAGGTATCATCTGGGAGGGGAAATCCTGCAAGAATCAAATAGAGAGAAGGATCTGGGGGTTGATATCACACCGAACCTGTCCCCAGAGGCCCACATCAAAATAATATCATCAGCGGCATATGCTAGACTGGCCAACATAAGAACTGCCTTCAGAAACTTGTGTAAGGAATCTTTCAGAACCCTGTATACCACTTATGTAAGACCAATCCTGGAATATGCAGCTCCAGCCTGGAGTCCATACCTAGTTAAACACAAGACAAAGTTAGAGAAGATTCAGCGGTATGCCACCAGGCTCGTCCCGGAACTGAGAGGATTGAGCTACGAGGAAAGGCTAAAGGAGCTGAACCTCACATCCCTGGAAAACAGAAGAGTAAGGGGAGACATGATAACCACCTACAAAATTCTCAGGGGAATTGACAGGGTGGACAAAGACAAACTCTTCAGCACGGGTGGGACACGAACAAGGGGACACAGGTGGAAACTTAGTACCCAGATGAGCCACAGAGACGTTAGAAAGAATTTTTTCAGTGTCAGAGTAGTTAATAAATGGAATGCACTAGGAAGTGATGTGGTGGAGGCTGACTCCATACATAGTTTCAAATGTAGGTATGATAGAGCCCAGTAGGCTCAGGAATCTGTACACCAGTTGATTGACAGTTGAGAGGCGGGACCAAAGAGCCAAAGCTCAACCCCCGCAAGCACAATTAGGTGAGTACAATTAGGTGAGTACACACACACACACACACACACACACACACACACACACACAAACACACACACACACACACACACACACACACACACACACACACACACACACAAACACACACACACACACACACACACACACACACACACACACACACACACACACACACAAACACACACACAAACACACACACAAACACACACACACACACACACACACACACACACACACACACACACACACACACACACACACACACACACACACACACACACTTCTAACGAACCACCTGGAGTTCTATGATAAAGAAAACTAAGGCAGGACAGAGAACGTTGGGCAGACTGCATATTTCTTGGCTGCCAAGACACCTTTGACACAGAACTCCGCAAGAAATTGAGAGGCCGGCGGGAGTAAGTGAAATAGCACTAACTGAATTACCTAACAGACAGGAGTCAGACACTAACAGTGAGAGACGAGAAGTCGGACTGGCATAAGGTGACAGGTGGAGTACCTCAAGGATCGATGCTGGGACCCATACTATTTTTCATTTAGATTAATGACTAATCGACAGGAGTTGAGTTGTATATGTCGATGTTTGCAGACGATGCACAATTAATGAGACGAGGATTAAAAGATTCTCCAGAACGACTTATTAAAAGAGTTGGTTCAAGATATGGCTGCTGGATTTCAACACAAACAAATGTAAGGTGATGGAAATGGGAAGAAATCACAGGAGACCAAAGGCAGAGTACACAATGAAGGGAAACTACGTCCCTGTAATAACTAGAGAAATCCTAAACCTAACTCCGGAGGCTCATATAAACAGGATAACATCAGCAGCATACGCTACACTAGCAGAAGTCGGGGCATCATTCAGGAACACAAATAAGGAACCTTTAGATCGCTGTATATACAGCCTACGTGAGACCAGTTATAGAGTATGCAGCCACACCGTGGAACCCCCCATCTAAAAAGTCGAAAAGCTTCAAACGTTTGCAATGAGGCTCGTCCCAGAACTATGAGGGATGACGAATGAAGAGAGACTGAAGGAACTAAACCTGACGACGCTAGGGGGGAGATATGATAATGACGTATAAAATACTCATTGGGGATTGAGAGTGGAAGAAAAATAAATGTTCACAATCAGTACCACTAGACCAATCAATAATCCCCCTACATCAACATCAATAATCACTCTACATCATTAATCACTGGCCAACATCTGAACCTAAAATTACATCAATAATAAGGTGACAAGTTGATAATCATCAATAATCGCCAGATAATCATCAATAATCGCCAGATAATCATCAATAATCACCAGATAATAACCAAGTAATCACCAGATAATCATCAATAATCGCCAGATAATCATCAATAATCGCCAGATAATCATCAATAATCACCAGATAATAACCAAGTAATCACCAGATAATAACCAAGTAATCACCAGATAATCATCAATAATCACCAGATAATAACCAAGTAATCACCGGATAATAACCAAGTAATCACAAGATAATCATCAATAATCACCAGATATTCATCAATAATCACCAGATAATCATCAATAATCGCCAGATAATCATCAATAATCGCCAGATAATCATCAATAATCACCAGATAATAACCAAGTAATCACCAGATAATCATCAATAATCACCAGATAATAACCAAGTAATCATCAGGTAGTCTTAAGATAATCCACCTAGTAATTGCCAGGGATTTACCAGGTAATGAGCAGGTTATCACTAATAATCACCAGATAATCACAAGGTAATCACCAGATTATCCATCAATAATCACCAGCTAATCACCATAAAATCACCAGGTAATCACCAAATAATCAGCGAATAATCACCAGGTAATCATCAGCTAATCACCAGGTAATCACTAGATAATCACCATCTAATCAGCAGATAATCACCACTAATCACCAGATTTGTGGTGATAAGCACCAATAATCACCAAGACAATCACTAATAATTACCAGATAATCATCAATATAATCACTAATAATTACCAGATAATCATCAATAATCACCAGATAATTACCAACAATCAACAGGTAATCCCCAGCTAAACACCAGATAATCACCACTAATCATCAGATAACCACATATAATCACCATATAATCACCACTAATCATCAGATAATCACCAGACAATCACCACTAATCATCAGATAATCACCAATAATCACCAAATAATCACCGCTAATCACCAGATAATCACCAGCTAATCACCAAATAATCACCACTAATCACCAGATAATCACCACTAATCACCAGCTAATCACCAATAATCACCAGCTAATCACCACTAATCACCAAATAATCACCAATTAATCACCAAATAATCACCACTAATCACCAAATAATCACCCGCTAATCACCAATAATCACCAGATAATCACCACTAATCACCAAATAATCACCCGCTAATCACCAATAATCACCAGATAATCACCACTAATCACCAGATAATCACCAATAACCACCAGCTAATCACCAAATAATAACCAATTAATCACCAGCTAATCACCACTAATCATCAGATAATCACCAATAACCACCAGATAATCACCAATAATGATCACTAATCACCAGATAATCACCAATAACCACCAGATAATCACCAATAATGATCACTAATCACCAGATAATCACCAATAACCACCAGATAATCACCAATAATGATCACTAATCACCAGATAATCAACAATAACCACCACTAATCACCAACAATCACCAACTAAGGAACAGATGGAACAGAAAGTTAAGAGCCCCGGTGTACTCACTTGTACTCTCGGTTCCTTGTATATCGGGACATGCCTGGTACCGGAAGAGTATCCGCCAGTCCTCGGTGCAGGAGTCGACGGTGCTGAGCGGGTAGGTGCACTCAGCGTGGCCGCGGTTGTACGTGAAGGTGTAGGTGTAGGGGAAGGGGCACCGGACAGGTTCCGCAGACAGGCGGAACATGGAGTGGAGCTGCGCGTCGCCCGTCAGCAGGGAGCAGACGTACGCCAGGGAGTTGGTCTGGTCGCAGTATGCTGGTGGTGGGGAGATGGTTGTTAGTGGTGGTGGTTGATGGTGGTTGTTAGTGGTTGGGTGCCACAGTTATCTCTCAGTATAATTATATATAAATATAATTTGTGTGTAAAGTATATTGGTGGAGCAGTATGTTATAGTAGACAAGGAAGGGGGGGTAGTGGGAGGGTCAGCCCTAGTGCCTGTGGGGGAGTTACAGTGCCTGTGGGAGAGTTACAGTGCCTGTGGGGGAGTTACAGTGCCTGTGGGAGAGGCACAGTGCCTGTGGGAGAGTCACAGTGCCTGTGGGAGAGTCACAGTGCCTGTGGGAGAGTCACAGTGCCTCTGGGAGAGTCACAGTGCCTGTGGGGGAGTCACAGTGCCTGTGGGAGAGGCACAGTGCCTGTGGGAGAGTCACAGTGCCTGTGGGGGAGTCACAGTGCCTGTGGGAGAGGCACAGTGCCTGTGGGAGATTCACAGTGCCTGTGGGGGAGTCACAGTGCCTGTGGGAGAGGCACAGTGCCTGTGGGAGATTCACAGTGCCTGTGGGAGAGGCACAGTGCCTGTGGGAGATTCACAGTACCTCTGGGGGAGTCACAGTGCCTGTGGGAGAGTCACAGTGCCTGTGGGAGAGTCACAGTGCCTGTGGGAGAGGCACAGTGCCTCTGGGAGAGTCACAGTGCCTCTGGGAGAGTCACAGTGCCTGTGGGAGAGTCACAGTGCCTGTGGGAGAGTCACAGTGCCTCTGGGAGAGTCACAGTGCCTCTGGGAGAGTCACAGTGCCTCTGGGAGAGTCACAGTGCCTCTGGGAGAATCACAGTGCCTGTGGGAGAGTCACAGTGCCTCTGGGAGTCACAGTGCCTCTGGGAGAGTCACAGTGCCTGTGGGAGATTCACAGTGCCTGTGGGGGAGTCACAGTGCCTGTGGGAGAGGCACAGTGCCTGTGGGAGATTCACAGTGCCTGTGGGAGAGTCACAGTGCCTGTGGGGGAGTCACAGTGCCTGTGGGAGAGTCACAGTGCCTCTGGGAGAGTCACAGTGCCTGTGGGAGAGTCACAGTGCCAGGCGCCAGTCATGTCTCTCCCACTGAGCTTACAGTTAAATCCATGAGTGGTAAATCCATATGAATTAAATCCATTAAAGCTAAATCTATCAGGGGGGATAAATCTATCGCTGCAGGGATATTCGGCCCACACTTTACTACGATCTACGATAACTCAGTGCATAAAGTTATCACTACAAAGCCAGTTATCGTAAGTCACAAGGTGTGTTGACGGCGCTCTAGGCTTGATATCAAGTAATTTAAGAGCCTGAGTGTGAGTACACACACACACTTAGACGCTAGTGTGAGTACACACACACACTTAGACTCCAGTGTGAGTACACACACACTCAGACGCTAGTGTGAGTACACACACACTCAGACGCTAGTGTGAGTACACACACACTCAGACGCTAGTGTGAGTACACACACACTTA